>NW_024705870.1:0-21453 GCF_018977255.1 Callorhinchus milii | reverse complement strand
TCTTACGCCTCCCACACCCCCACCACCAAGCTGGGAACACAAACATTTACCTCTGAACCGACCAGGAAAATATTAGTCAGAATTCGCATTGCTGTTTGTCTACAAAAATCCCTTCGCTCGGCCTGTTTCACGTCCGCGCCCAACCCCACCCCCCACCCCCACAACACCCTATCCGCCCCACCATCGGGGGACAGGCTTTCAACCATTCTGCCCCCGTTCTCTGGAACCTCAAACCGGAGTGCCTCCAACTCTCCCCTCCCCTCCCCAAAATTCAAGGTCCGTCTTGAGACTCTTTCGACCGCGCTTTCGGTCATCTTTCCCCGAAGGCCGTTGGCTTTTGCCTTCCACCTCCCAGTTCGGGGGCCCAGCCGACGGTGTCAAGCGCCTTGGGACGCCTTCAGCGCCTTTGGGACGTCCTCCTGACGTGAAAGGCGCTATGCAAACCTAATCATTTTGTTGTTGTTGTTGCCCTCCCGACACGAAAGGCACTAAAAATACCAATCCTATTGTCGGTGTAAATCACTGCGAAGGGCTTCGAGACGGTACAACGCAGTATAACAACACACAACAACAGATGACGTTGACGCAATGAAGGGTTAACTTCTCTTCCCCACCCTCCCTGACCCAACACACACACACACACATCTCAGGCGAAGAAAAGAGGAGAGATTTAAACAAAAACCAAGAAGGTTTAAGGATGTAAAATAGCGACGTCTTCAATGGCGGTGTTGGAGGTGGATATTTATCTGCAGCTCAATGGCAGGGAAGGTACCCACTGCAGTGTCGCTGAGACGAGCAGTGATCGCACAGCACAGCTATTGTCAGTCAGTGAAGGCAATGCGAGCCTCGGACATTCAGTCACCTGAGCACCAGCTCTCTGTCCGTCTGTCCGTCCGTCTGTCTCTCTGTCTGGTGAATAAACAGGAGAAAAGAACATTACGGGAACATCGCAGTCCTTTTCTTTTTCCATCGGTTCAACGCGTCTCCCACCTTCCCCCACAGACACACCCGCGCCCCCCCCCCACCCCGATCTCCCCGTCCTTCCATCCGTCCGTCCGTCCTTCGAAGCCACACAAAGCCAACAACTCCCCAATCCGCAGTGATCGGAAATGTACCTGTTAGCACTGACTGTCTTTACTTGAACAATAAAAGCATCATTTGGCTCTTTCCACTTCTCAGTAGAATCAATGCGCTTGTCTTTTGAGGTGTGTGTGGGGGTGGGGGTGGGGGTGGGTGGGGTGGGGGGGTGGGGTGGAGGGGGGGATGAATTATTTCTAGGGAGAGGGGAGCGCAAATCGTTTTTGTTCCTTTCGTTCTGTTGCTCTTCCCTGGGGTGTTATTTTCGTGTATTTTTTTTACCAATAAAATCCTCGCGTTGAAATAACCCGCGCGTTTGATCACAGCCCCCGATCACGTCGTCGAGACGTCTCAAAGCGCTTCACAGGAAAGCGAGTCGACCCACATATTTCTGTGGGCGAAAAAAATATACATTATAAAAGTGTTGCCGTGGTTACGAGCGCCCTCTCACACACACACACACACCCACCCCCCCCCCCATCACCTCCCCAACCCAACCAACTACTGTCCTTTCTGAGTATTATTTCAGTCAAATGGTTAATTGCTAATCTCACTCCCCGCTCTTGTTTTCGTTAAGGTGTGAGCTTTTTCTTTGCTGATTGACACCGTCTCTCCTATTCACCCCCAAACTGTCCGTCCGTCCGTCTGTCTGTCTGCACCCCCCTCTGTGTCTGTCAGGCTCTCCCCGGCTTTCTCTTCATCTCTCCATCTCTCTGACTCCCGATTCTCTCCCTCTCTTCACCTCTCAGTCTCCCTCCTTCTCTCCCTACCTCCCTCTCCCTCCCTCTCTCTCTCTCTCTCCTTTCTCTATCTGTCTCGCTCTCTCTTTGGCTCTCCTTCTCGTTCTCTGTCTCCCTCTGTCCGTCTCTCTCCCTCTCTCTCGCTCTCTCTCCTCTCTCCCTCTCTCTGTCTCCATCTCCCTACCTCCCCCTCACTCTCTCTTCTCTCTCTCTCTCTCTCTCTCTCTCGTTCTCTCTATCTATCTCGCGCTCTCTTTGGCTCTCCTTCTCGTTCCCTGTCTGCTTCTCTCTTTCTCCCCCTCCCTCCCTCTCTCCCTCTCTCTCCCTATGCTTCTCTCTCTGACCACCTCCCCACCCCACCCCCATTCTCTCTCTCTCTCTCCCTCTCTCCCTCTGAAAATTATCGCTAATCATAATTCATAACGTAAAATGAATAACACAGTCAAAAGAAAACGGCCGCAGACGTAAATGGTACAATAATATGTGATGGTCTGGCGATTCCGAGCAAGGGCAATCCTGTCTGTTCGGTTCCCAGCGCTGAGGAACGAGAGAGGTGATGGGGTAGATAGTGAGACCCTCTCTCTCTCCGCCCCAGCTTTCCCCTCCCCCCTTCCGCCACCACCACCCCCCCCCTCATCCCACCCCTCTAAAAAGAAATCTTCGCCTGTCCTGAGCAGAATTGTGCAAAAACCCTTGAATCCGCCCTTTCATCTGGGAGCCAATTTCTACCTGAGGTAGAAACTGCGGACGGCGACAAAAAAAAAAGCCCCCCCCCCCAAAAAAAAATCTGCAGGTTTTCAAATGACCAATTAAGACGGGATTTTAGGTGTTTTCCCCGAAATTGTGTTCGTTGGATATGTCTGGATTAAAGAGTCTTCGGAATCAGACCTCTTTTGGGGGGGGGGGGGTAACCCAGATTAACTGTTTTCATCCCTAACCCCCCCCTTACTGCTGCTTAACCGCCCCTGGGGGTGTGAGGTGGGGGGGGAAACCTCTCTTTGTCTGGCAAGTAAAAAGCCGCAGCGAGAGAGAAAGAGAGAGAGAGAGAGAAAAAAACATGCCAGATCGATCGAGTTGCGTGGCTCTGCAGAGAAACCGAGACACAAAAGCTTGGCGAAACGCTTTAAATAATGAACAACAATTTATTTATTTCCGTTTGCAGCCGCAGCAGCCGGTAATGATTGGATTGCAGTACTGGCTGCAAAGCTTTTGTGTGTTTTACTGCTCTTTAATTCGAATCACTGCCCTGACAGATATGTTCTGATCTCCTCACGCACCTCTCTCTCTCTCTCTCTCTCTGTCTGTCTGTCTTGTCTGTCCTAAGAGAATCACTTTCTGATCTATAAGGTGTCCCGGGCGGTGTAATGTGTCTGAGCATTGATCTACAGCTGGCTTGACGCAATTTAGCGTTGGAAATATGAGTAATTACTCTGGGATTCTCGTCTCTCCATCTCTCTCACTCTCTCTCTCTTTCTCTCTCTCGCTCGCTGTTGGAAGAATTAACACTGGCTGAGGCTCTCTTCCTTTTTCAGAAACAATACTTTTGTGGACGAGTTTGTTTGTGGTCTGTGTGTGTGAGTGTGCGAGTGAATGAATGTGTGTGTGAGTGAGCGTGGGTGTGAGTAAGTGTGAGTGAGTGAATGTGTGAGTGATTGAATGTGTTAGTGAGTGTGTGTTAGTGAGTGTGTGTGCGAGTGAGTGTGTGTGAATGAGTTACGAGTGACTGAGCGTGAGTGAATGAGTGTGTGCAAATCTATATGCGTGATTGTATAATAAATATTAATAATCCTTACATTTGAAAGCGCTTCACAGCATATACTGTAACTGGAGTGACTCTCTTGTCCACAAACTACAAACGCATGTGACTGTATGTGTGTGAGTCTGTGAGAATGGGTGTGTTGACTTTATGAATGTGGGTGTGAGACTGTGTGTGTGAGTGAGTGGGATTGAGAGTGCGTATGGGTGGATGTGTGTGTGTGTGAGTCTGTATGAGGGACAACTGAGTGCGTGTGTGTCAGTGTTTGAGTGAGAGCGGGTGCCAGTGTAGGTGTGTGGCTGTATATGGGTGTGGGTGTCAGCGTAGGCGTGCGTTTGTGAGTGGCTGTCAGTGTGTGTGTGTGTGTGTGTGCATAAGAGTCAGTTCATGAGTGTGTGTCTATGCGTGTTTTTGTGTGAGTGTGTGTGTGAGAGTGTTTGTGTGTGTTTCGTGTGTGAGTGTATGGGTCTCTGTGTGTGTGTGTTCTGCGCGAGTGTGTGCAATTGTGTGTGTGAGAGTGTTTGTGTGTGAGTGTATGTCAGTGTATGTTTCTGTGTGAGTGTGACAGTGTGTGTTTGCGTGTGTGATTGTGTGTGTGAGACAGTGTGACAGCGTGTGTGTGACAGTGTGTGTCAGGGTGTGCATGACTGTGTGTGTGTATGTGTGTGTGACAGTGTGTGTGTGACTGTGTGAGAGACAGTGTGTGTGTGTGTGTGTGTGTGACGGTGTGTGTGTGTTTCTGTGTGAGTATGTGTGACAGTATGTGTGTGACAGTGTATGTCAGGGTGTGCATGACTGTGTGTGTGTGCGTGTGTGTGATGGTGTGTGAGACAGTGTGTGGCGCGCGCGCGCGTGTGTGTGAGACGCTGTGTGTGCTTGACAGTGCGTGTGTGTTACGGTGTGTGCGTGACAGTGTGTGTGTGTTACAGGGTCTGCGTGTGACTTGTGTGTGTGTGTGTGTGTGTGTGTGTGTGAGACGGAGTGTGTGCGTGTGTGATGGTGTGCGAGTGTGTGCCTCTGCTATCTGGAATTCCTATCGTCCGCGACACCTCATTCCTGGTCACGCTCTACCCCCTCCTCCCCGCTGTGCCTCTGACTTTGTTGCATTCAACGCATTACATCTGTGTAATGAATCGGGGCAGTGAGGCGTTTACTGTCTGGGATGCAGAAGAGGGGCGAGGGAAAAGGCGGGGAGGTGGGGGGGAGAGAGAGAGTGGGGTTGGGAGGGCGATGGTGGTGGTGGTGGTGGTGGTGGGGGGTGTTCTAGATGCCTGAACTTCCACCCACACTCGGCCTGTGAGACGATCTAAGATTGCCAAGAATTATGCGCAAATTCTCGAACCCAGTCCTGATTCAGTCACCGCTTTCCTGCAGTTGTGAGACAGAAACTGGCTTCCCGGGGCAGGGGCGAAACCTTAGACACGTTTCCTTCCTCCGCACACGCCTCTGTTTACCTAGCAGTCAGTCTGTTGTTAGTTAAGTCGACTGATAATAATCAACATTAATATCATCGTGTTAACTGATGGTGAACGTTAGCAGCAAGTCGGGGGTTAGTCGATTGTCGGATCGCGTTTGCGGTAACAACCCCTTCCCAAAAAAAAACCGTCGCTCAATCCGCGACCTGTTTGTGGGGAACGCTGCTGTGCGCAATTGGCTGCCGTGTTTCGCCCATACGAACATACGGTCAATTCACTTTACAGTGTATTCCGTGAAGCGTTTTGAGACGGCTCGAAGACGTGATGAGGCGCCGTATCAAACGCGAGGATTATTGGTATTGCTATTCCCGATTAAGGCTGAATTTAGGGATTGTCTTTTTTTTTGGGGTGGTCAGCCAGCCGGGGTGGGGGGGTGTGCGGGGGGCCTGACACGAGCGGAAAGCCCATCGCCGCTGCTCAAGAGTCTGCAAACCAAACCAAACCAAACCAAACCGAGAATTCCATGTGTCCAACCTACACACGTGGAATGGAAATTCCTAAAATGAGATGATAATAATCCTTGCGTTTGATATAGCGCCTTATCACACATCTTCCAAACAACAACTTGCACTTACGTAGCGCCCTCCTACCGGGGTAGCGCTTCAGAGCGCTTAACAGTGGCGGAGCTTGACCCCGAGCCGGGGTGGGGGTGGGAGGGGGCCGTCAGCACGGTCGAAAAGGAAGGTTTTTCAGGCGCGAATTGAAAGAGGGGAGAGGGGCGGCAAGGCGGAGGGATTGAGGGAGAGTGTTCCAGAGTTTCGGGGAGTAGCGGCTGAAAGCGCGACCTCCGATGGTGGGGCGGGGGGTGCACGAGGGACGAGCAGGAGGCCAGTGTCGGTCGAGCGGAGGCGCCGCGTGGTGGATTGGGGAGTGAGGAGCTCGGAGAGGAGGTCGGGAGGTGCCAGAGAGTGAAGGGATTTGAACGCGAGTGTGAGGATCTTGAAGAGACGTCTCAAAACGCTTCACGGAATACACTGTAAAATGGAGTGACTGTATATTTTGTGGGCGAAACGACTGTCTATGGTTAAAATTTGGGGCAGAACTCTTCAAGCCTGCGTGGGATTTCATATTTCTGGCTGATTTCCCCTTGTCCCACCTCCCCTCCCCTCCCCTCCCTCCCTCCCATATCCACCCCCCGAAGCTTGATGCCCTGTGACAACAACAACAAGATTCCATTTATAAAGCGCCTTTCACGTCAGGAGGACGTCCCAAGGCGCTGCACAGTTGGGTCATGACCCGAGCAGTGGGGGAAATGGTCAGGGTGAGGGGAGGGAAGGGAGGGAGCGGGGGGGGGGAAGAGAGTCGAGAGGGAAGCTGAAGGCTCGGTCAAAGAGAAAGGTTTTGAGACCGGCCTTGAAGGAGGAAAGGGAGGAGGCGAAGGCGAAGGCACTGGGGATAGAGTTCCAGAGCCTCGGGGCTGAGAGGCTGAAAGCCCGACCACCGATGGTAGGGCGATTGGGGCGGGGGACGTGGAGCAGACCGGAGCCAGAGGAACGGAGGGTACGGGCAGGTACGTGAGGGGATAGTAGGTCGGAGAGGTAGGAGGGAGCGAGGCCGTGAATGGCCTTGTAGGTGAGGATGAGGATCTTGAATTCGATCCTCTGGGGGATGGGGAGCCAGTGGAGGCGAGCGAGGGTGGGAATGATGTGGTCGCGGTGTCTGGTGCGGGACAGTACACGAGCTGCAGAGTTCTGGATGACCTGCAGCTTGTGGAGGGAGGGCCGGGAAGGCCGGCGAGGAGAGAGTTCCCATAGTCCAGCCTTGAGGTGACAAAGGCGTGGACCAGAGTTTCAGCGGCGTTAGGGGTGAGGTAGTGCCGTAGTCTGGTGATGTTCCGGAGGTGATGGAAGGCGGTGCCAGTTGTGGTGCGGATGTGAGGGAGAAAGGACAGCTGAAGACAAGACAGCAGAGAGCGTGTCAGGCTCCCCAAGGGTTCTGTTCTACATCACGCACAACAGGCAGAGGCGCAGAGGAGAGGCTGTGAATACTGACCGACACTCACGGAGGTGGAACACACACAGGTCTGTACAGAACAGATCGCAGCCATCTCCGCTCTGGTTTCCCCGTCGCTCCACCATCGGTGGCCGTGCCTTCAGCTGAGACTCGATCCCTCCGCCTCGCCCCCTCGATCCCTCCACCTTCTCGATCCCTCCCCCCCTCGACCCACCCCTCCCTCCCTCCATCCCTCCCTCCCTCCATCCCTCCCTCCCTCATCCTTCCCTCCCTCGACCCCTCCCTCCCTCAACCTCTCCCTCCCTCCTTCACTCGATCCTTCCCTCCCTCCCTCGATCCTTCCATCCCTTGATCCCTCCCCTCAACCCCTTCCTCCCTCCATCGATCCTTCCCTTCCTTGATCTCTCCCTCCCTCCTCCCCCCCTCCTTTCTCCCTCGTGTCAGACTCCGCCACTGTCAAGCGCTCCAGGACGCTACCCCGCGTGAGAGGCGCGCTATATAAATGCACGTTATGGTTGTTGTTGTCGTTGTTGAGAGGCTGAGGAGACGAAGGGGCGATCTGATTGACGAGCTTAAAATAACGAAGGGGATTGACGATCTGGAGAGAAAGAGCGCGGAGGAACTCTTCGCCTTTGTGGTGCGAAAGGAGAACGGGGAACACACACGTGGTCTCACAATTTGTGCTGGTGGTGGGGGGTGGGGGGGGGAGAGGAGGGAGATGGAATGGGAGTGGGGTGGGGGTCACTCAGTGACAGAGCAGGTTAGCCATCACTTACTCGGGTCCAAATCCCTGACTGTCGAGTGCCGGAGGACATCCTCCCGACGTGAAAGGCGCGACGCAAATATCATTCGTTGTTGTGTTAGAAGTGAGAATGACAATATTAATAATAATCCTCGCATTTGAGACAGCGCCCCTTACCTCTTCTTCGCGAAATCTCAAAGCGCTTCACAGAGTATTCCGTAAAGTCGATCGACTGTGTACTTTGTGGGCGAAACGCGGCATCTAATTGCGCGCAGCAGCGTCCCCGCAAACAGCCGTGGAATTGAGTGACCGCGTTTATTACTATTTTTATGCAAGGGAATGGGGGTTGGAGTAGAGAACTCCAGTGGGGGAGTGAGCCCCAGCACAGACACGATGGGGGGAGAGAGAGAGAGAGCAGGGAATGGGGTGAGAGTAGAGAGCTCCAGTGGGGGGAGCGAGCCCCAGCACAGACACGATGGGGAGAGAGAGAGAGAGAGCAGGGAATGGGGGTTGGAGTAGAGAGCTCCAGTGGGGGAGCGAGCCCCAGCACAGACACGATGGGGAGAGAGAGAGAGAGAGCAGGGAATGGGGTTAGAGAGCTTCATAGCCTCCTCCTGTGCTGTAACTGTTATCGCCCGCATTTGGTAGACCCTTTTTGGAGGAGACATCTTGAGAGCGAAATTCATAACAACAACAATAATAATACTTGCATTTGACACAGCGCCTTACCACGTCTTCCAGACTGTCTCAAAGCGCTTCACGGAATATATTTTTTCCTTCACGTTTTGTTTTCCTCGAGGGATTATCATCAGAATACAACACGGGATATACGGTAAAGTACATTGACCGTATATTTGTGGGCGAAATGGGCGAGATATTTCTTCAACCAGAGGTTGGTCGTGGGGCGGAGTACACTGCGATGAATTGCTGTTTTTTGAAAGGTTGACGGCAGCTTCAGGGGTATGAAAGGGGTTATGGAGGAGAGAGGGGGGGAAATGGGATTTCTGAGAAAGTGGTGGAGCAGATTGGATGGTCTGAAGGGCCTCATTCTGTGCCCGTATTCCTTGGCTTTTTTTGTCATAACTAAGCCATCGAGAGAACGCTTTTGTTTCGTCTTCAAAGCACTCCAGAGCCTTGTTCCTCCCTCCCTCTGTGACTGCTGACACTGTATCGACCTGTCAACTCCTTCCGCTCGGTGGGCTCTGCTGTACGTCCCTCACCCGGCCCGGCCCGGCCCGGCCCGGCCCGACCCACCATCAGTGGTCGGGCCTTCAGCCTCTCTGCCCCCACCCTTTGGAACTCCATCCAAACCCATTTCCCCGTCTCTCCTTCGCCTCGCTCCCTCCCTCCCTCCCTCGCATCCTTCAAGGCACGTCTCGAGACCCTCTTCTTGGACGTTCCCTTCGCTCACCCTCCTAACCCCCACTGTCCCCGCCCTCCACCCGCTCCTGATCCCAACCCCCTGATCGGATCCAAAACCCTGACTGTCCAGGCGAGAGGCGGCGTGTAAATATAACATTGTTGTTGTTTTGCAAGTGTGGAGACCAGCGGTTCAGAGTTGAAGGCTGAAGACACAAAGCCTGGTGTGGACCGAGGTTTCAGGGAACTCAGGTGACAAGCTCTTTATGCTTTGCAATTGGCCACGGGTTAGAGAGGGAGGTTGGGGTGGGGGGGGGGGTGGGGGGGAGTAAATCAACCAGAGACAAGTCACCTTATCCTCCTCACACCTTCTGCAGGGAAGTGTGTGTGAAGCTCAGGTGAGAGAGAGAGAGAGCGAGAGAGGCCTGGGGACACGTGTGATGTCTCTTGGTCATACATGAACAGACATGGCGACTCGGGTGAAATGCTAGAGAACGCTCAATGCTACCGAAACTACTTCCCTCACACCCCTGACCACACACTGACCCTAAAAGGCCTCCTCGGTGCTTTTAGAACATACAAGAACATAAGAAATGCTCGACGAGAAAAAGTCCCATCTCGCCCATCTAGTTCCTGGCGGTCGCTTGCACATATGTCCCAAACTCCCTATGTGCTGTATCCCATAATGTTATTTCCTGAAAGAAAACTATGTAATCTGTGTTTGAAGGAATCAACATTTCCTGCTTCAACGGTCTCCCTCGGGAGCCTGTTCCACAGGTTCACTATTCGCTCACTGAAATAGTGTTTGCGTAGATTGGTTCTGAATTTACCCGACTTCCATCGCGGGCCGTGGCCTCTGGTTTTACTATTCTGGACAAGTTGAAGCAGCCTGACATGATCTATATTGTTTTGCCCCTTTAGAATCTCAAAGAGGGCAAATCATGTTTTTCTCTACCATCATAATTATGTAGAATAGCGGGTGAATGGGATGGTGTTTGGTATACGTTGGGATTGTGTTGAACGGCAGCCGATTTGCTTGATTAACCTTTACTTTTTTGGTTCATTGCGTAACGTTTAACCTCTCGAGTACTTGAGCTGCATTGCGTGATGACCGTCCCGCCGTGATACGCTTTCGACCGATTGCAAAAAAAGGAGAAATTTCGTTGAAAATAAAGCCTTGGCTGGACACTCGTTGCTTTTGAATCTCGTTAATTGACTTGCACACACCTGTCGTAGAATCATAGAACCGTACAAGCACAGAAGGAGGCCATTCGGCCCATCGTGTCTCTGCCGGCTCTTTGAAAAGAGCTGTCCCATTCAATCCCTCTCCCCAGCGCTCTCCCCATATCCCTGCAAAGGTGTCCTTCCCCAAATAATTACCTAACGGCAGTGGCTTTTGGCCAGAGGTGTACACTGTGAGCACGTGGCAACCAGCCCGCCACGCACCCAGAGGACCTGCTATTCCATATCCAACCTCCTCCCTGAAGGACACCATACGATACAAAATCACGTCGTGAAGACGTCCCAAGCCGCTGAACGGTCAGGGTCATTAGAACCCGAGCGGTGGGGGGTGGGGGTGCGGGTTGGGATCAGGGAGGGTGGAGGGCAGGGAAGATAAGGAGAGTGTGGCTGAAGGAGGGAGAGGAGGATTTTGAGACGGGCCTGGAAGGAGGCAAGGGAGGGAGCGAGGGGAAGGGAATGTGGGATGGAGTTCCCGACTGCCAACGGTGGGGCGGGCCGGTCGGGCGACGTGGAGCAGGCTGGAGCCCACTGAGCGGAGGGAGCGGACAGGTTGATGAGGGGTCAGCAGGTCGGAGATGTAGGCGGGGGAAAGGCCATGGAGGGCCTTGAAGGCGAGGACTAGGATTTTGAACTCGATCCTCTGGGGGATGGGAAACCAGTGGAGCCGGGCGAGGGTGGGGGTGATAGGGTCACGGAGCCCGGTGCGGGAGAGGACACAAGCTCCAGAGTTCTGGATGATCTGCAGCCTGTGGAGGGAAGCGTTGGGGAGGCCGACAAGCCGGGAGTTTCCGGAGTGGAGCCCAGATGTAATGAAGGCGAGTATGTATGAGGGTTTCGGGGGCCTGAGGGGTGAGGCGGTGGCGGAGTTGGGCAATGTTGCGGAGGTGGGGGAAGGCAGAGCGGGTCATGGCACAGATGTAGGGGAGAAAGGGCAGTTGAGGCTCGAACAAGAAGCCCAGGTTCCTGACTGGCTTGGCGAGGTGGAGTGTGCGACTGTGGATGCTGATGCAGCCAGTGCCTGAGTTGTGGAGGCGCTGACGGGAGCCAACCAGGAGGGCCTCCGTCTTGCTGACGTTCAACTGTAGAAAGTTGGCCCTCATCCAGGACTTGATGTGGAAGTTGACCCCGTGTCCGCGGATGATGTTACCAAGAAGGAGCATATCGAGGTGGAAGAGGAGAGGACTGAGGACAGAGCCCCGAGGAACACCGCACGAGACGTGAACCCCGGTGAATTTGCGTCCCCGCAAATTGCTTCAGTAAATCATCAATTGATTTACGCAACTAACTGTGATACAGGGAAGTTTGTATAATTACGCGGTAACAGTCCATGATATATATTTTTTTTAATTTAGTCGCTCAATCCACGCCTATTCGTGGGACACTGCTGTGCGCAATTGGCTGTCGCGTTTCGCCCACAAACTATACATTAGAATACGTTAGAATACACAGCACAGAAACAGGCCATTCGGCCCAACTGGTCTATGATGGTGTCTATGCTCCACATGAGCCTCCACCTACCCTTCATCAACTAACCCCATCAGCGTAACTTTCCATTCCTTTCTCCCCCACGTACCTATCGAGCTTCCCCTTAGATACATCTATGATATTTGCCTCAACAACTCCTTGTGGTTATACGGTCAATTCACTTTACAATTTAGTCTGTGAGTATTATTATTAAATAACTCAGTCGCTGGAATACCAATATAATAGGGAGAGAGAGAGAACGCGTGTGAGAGAGAGGTGAGAAAGGGGGAGCGAGAGCGAGAGAGCGATTGACAGAGGGGGAGAGAAAGAATGGTTGACAGAGGGAGAGAGCAGAGCGAGAGAGAGAGAGAGAGTGTGGCCGTAAGCACGGTCGAAGAGGAAGGTTTTCAGGCAGGACTTGAAAAAGGGGAGAGAGAGAGGGAGAGAGAGGGCAAGGCGGAGGGAGGGATTGAGGGAGAGTGTTCCAGAATTCCTCCCCATCCCATCTCTCTCGGCTCCCACCTTCAGCTTAAGTGTCAAGCGCTTTGAGATGTCCTTCCAACATGATAAAGGTACTGTGTAAATGTTGTTACGTTTCTCTCAAAAGGGAATGGGATCGGTACTCGAAGAGGAAAAATTTGCAGGGTATACGGGGGGGTGGGGGGGGGGGGTGGGGGGGGAACAAAGCGAGGGGATCGGGTAGCTCTTCCAAAGAGCCGGTACAGGCCCGATGGGCCGAATGGCCTCCTTCTGTGCTGTAATATTCTGTGATTCTATGTTTCTGGAAGGGAAACACAAAATATTACTTCTGCAGCCTATCTCAAATAGGGGAATCGAGCCCAAAAGGTTGGACCGCCCTGAATTATAATATAACATAACATCATAGAGGTATTAATCACTCCCCCAGCCCCCCACCCCTCCAAAACAAATTGTGGTCACTCGATCCACGACTATTTGCGGAGACGCTGCTGTGCACAAACGGCAGCCGCGTTTGGCCCACAAAACACACAGCCACTACGCTTTACAGAGCATCCTGCGAAGCCCTTTTGACACGTCTCGACGACGTGATGAGGCGCTGCAGCCAATGCGAGGATTATTAGGATTGGTATCACATCTGACTTCGTCTCCACCCAACACCACCCCCCCCCACCCCGTCACCCCCCCCCCCCACCCCTCACCCTCTCCCAAGTTGTGCCTTTGGATCTTCGAAGTGGCACTCTAACCATTCGAGACCACCTACCCACCCCTTGCCCACCACCCTCCTCCTTGCCCACCCTCCCCCTTGCCCACCCTCCCGCTTGCCCACCCTCCCTCTTGCCCACCCTCCCACTTGCCCACCCTCCCTCTTGCCCACCCTCCCGCTTGCCCACCCTCCCGCTTGCCCACCCTCCCGCTTGCCCACCCTCCCGCTTGCCCACCCTCCCCCTTGCCCACCCTCCCCTTGCCCACCCTCCCGCTTGCCCACCCTCCCTCTTGCCCACCCTCCCGCTTGCCCACCCTCCCGCTTGCCCACCTCCCGCTTGCCCACCCTCCCGCTTGCCCACCCTCCCCCTTGCCCACCCTCCCCTTGCCCACCCTCCCCCTTGCCCACCCCCCCTTGCCCACCCCCTGCCCACCCTCCCCTGCCCACCCTCCCGCTTGCCCACCCTCCCCTTGCCACCCCCCTTGCCCACCCTCCCGCTTGCCCACCCTCCCGCTTGCCCACCCTCCCGCTTGCCCACTCTCCCCGCTTGCCCACCCTCCCGCTTGTCCACCCTCCCCTTTGCCCACCCTCCCCCTTGCCCACCTCCCCCTTGCCCACCCTCCCCTTGCCCACCCTCCCGCTTGCCCACCCTCCCCCTTGCCCACCCTACCGCTTGCCCACCCTCCCGCTTGCCCACCCTCCCGCTTGCCCACTCTCCCGCTTGCCCACCCTCCCGCTTGCCCACCCTCCCCCTTGCCCACCCTCCCGCTTGCCCACCCTCCCCCTTGCCCACCCTCCCCCTGGCGCACCCTCCCTCTTGCCCACCCTCTCGCTTGCCCACCCTCCCCCTTGCCCACCCTCCCCCTTACCCACCCTCCCCCTTGCCCACCCTCCCCCTTGCCCACCCTCCAACTTGCTCACCCTCCCTCTTGCCCACCCTCCCCTTTGCCCACCCTCCCCCTTGCCCACCCTCCCCTTGCCCACCCTCCCCTTGCCCACCCTCCCCCTGCCCACCCTCCCGCTTGCCCACCCTCCCCCTTGCCCACCCTCCCCGCCTTGCCCCACCCTCCCCGCTTGCCCACCCTCCCCCTTGCCCACCCTCCCGCTTGCCACCCTCCCGCTGCCCACCCTCCCCGCTTGCCCACCCTCCCCTTGCCCACCCTCCCCTTGCCCACCCTCCCCCTTGCCCACCCTCCCCCTTGCCCACCCTCCCGCTTCCCACCCTCCCCCTTGCCCACCCTCCCCCTTGCCCACCCTCCCCCTTGCCCACCCTCCCCCTTGCCCACCCTCCCCCTTGCCCACCCTCCCCTTGCCCACCCTCCCCCTTGCCCACCCTCCCCTTGCCCACCCTCCCCCTTGCCCACCCTCCCGCTTGCCCACCCTCCCCTTGCCCACCCTCCCCCTTGCCCACCCTCCACCCTTGCCCACCCTCCCGCTTGCCCACCCTCCCCCTTGCCCACCCTCCGCTTGCCCACCCTCCGCGGAAATAACAGTTCTGATCGGCTGCGCTGCTGCCGTGGCAACAGTCAAGTAGAAATAATTACCCGCTGCATTATTCATCGGATTGCTGTGCTCAGCGAATCTTACCCCGGATCCTCTGATCCGAAGCAGTCGGCTTCAGCCTGGCTATGGTCGCTAACACTCTTGCCTCTGGGCTAAGAGTTTGTGGGTTCGAGCCCCCAACCCCTCCGCTCCTCCTTTACACCCCCCACCACCTCCAGAAACCCCAAGAGCCTTGAAAATATTCCCCCCCCCCCCCACCCGTGATCCCAGCCTCGTCGACAGAGAAAAATATTCAAGGCGGTGCCAATTGTATGGGATACATTCTCGAATCCGGTCTCGATTGGGGGGGGGGTTTGCAGTTCTGCGGATTTCGGCTTCTTTCAGAATTCTGGATTCAACAACAACAACAACTCACGTTGATGTCGTGCCCAACTCACGCGGGGTAGCGATGACAGTGGCGGAGTCTGACCCTGAGCTAGGGGGTGGGAGGGAGGGAGGGAGGGAGGGAGGGGTTCGAGGCGTAGTGCTGCGTAATGGAAAATTCCCTCCCTCCCTCCCTCCCTCCCATCCCATCCCTTTCCGCCCACCCCCACCCCACCCGAAAAAAAATTATTGCCAACGGAGGGAGATGCCTTGGTTCCCGTGCGCTAACCTCTTGAGCTCGGTGATATCTGGAGCCGGGCGAGACACGGGAACCTCATGGGCCCGCACGAGAGCTTTCCGTCCAAATCCCCCGCTGACGCCCAACGTCAGATCAAAGCTCAGCGCCCAGTCCGGCAGATAATGTAACTTGAACTGGCTCTTGGCAGCCCTCTGAATGAACCCGAGCAGGAGAGGTGCAGGAGGCAGGCAGCGAGGGGAGGGGAGGGGAGGAGAGGAGAGGTTGGGGACGGGGAGGTCAACACAGCACAACGCAGCCCTTTTAGAGGACTCAGCACGAGCGATGGTGCGCTGGGCAAAACGCAGCCCACGACAGAGACGACAACGAGCGAAGAGTCTCGCGCTCTTCACCGCAATGACCTCTCTCTCTCTCTCTCTCTCTCTCGGAGCGCTTCGCACGGATAATAATACTGTTTTGCTACATTGCCTCTAGTAATACTACTGCTAATAATAGTAGGGGTGATAACCCTTGCGTTCGATTCGGGGCCTTATCACGTTGTCGAGACGTCTCGAAGCGCTTCACAAGGATACACACCGTGTGTCTGGCGGGCGAAACGTCCCACAAACAGCCGCGGCCTGGACACCAGAAGAGAGAGAGAGAGAGAGAAAGAGAAACTCCCTTCTCTTTTGGGAGAGTGTCACGGGATCGTTAACGTGTCACCCGAAGCCTGGGCCCCCTCCGACCAGGCGACCCGCACGAGCCCAGCTTAGACCGTGTGATGCCAAGTCCCGATGTGGGGGCTTGAACCCACAACCCTTCTGACTCAGAGGCCAGAGTGCTGTCACTGCGCCGGGCTAATTGCAAACGAAACGTCTCAAAAGGGTTTCACGGTTATCCGCTGTCCAGTGTAGTGATTGTGTATTTCACACAGCGTTAACGTTGCACACCGCCATATCCCGCAAACAACGGTGAAGCAAACGACCGCTTTTGGTGGCGGGTGGGAGGGGGGGGGTGGTTTGGGGCAGGGGTTAAATTGAGGAAGGGGGAGAATTATTGGGTCGAAACTCCCCTCCGACTTTTTTTGAGCGCTGGGTCTTTAACGACAGGTGAGACCAGCAAACAGCAGTACAGTCAGGTTACAGGAATCTTTATATAAAACGGGATAATTGTCCCATCTCCAAGAGCCGTGGCTTTTGTCGTAACTCAGTCACGAAAGAGAAGACTTTTGTTTTGCAAAGCGTCGAAACCACAGATTCAGTGATGTAGGGCTGAAGGTCATAAGTTGTTTGGAATTCTCTTCCCCCTCCCAACCGAGACACTGAGCCTTCTGTTCTTATCGAAGGACCTTGCGCCTTGTGCCTGGTACATGACTCAAGTCATTGTCCTTCCTGCGGCTGTGAAGTACTGTACGAGGAGAAAAACAGCCCGAATGGTGGTGTGATCGCCACATCACTCGCTGTCTCTTCCTTCGTTAAGTGAGCAAAAGGCAAAGGTCAGGGATTCGAACGAGAGAGAGAGAGAGAGACAGAGACACAGAGAGAATGAAAGTGAGATGAAGAAAGAGAGAGCGAAAGAGAGAGTGGGGGGTTGGGGGGAAAGGGAATAAGAAAACACGAGGCCGTGGGGAGAGTGGAATATGGTATGTGCTGTGCAGAAGGGAGTTCCTCTGTACCCGGTGTCCTGGCCTACGATCCCCCACGAATAAAACGTTTGATGTCGCGCCTTATCACGTCTTCGAGACGTCTCAAAGCGCTTGACAGAATGCACAGCAAAGTGAATTGACCGAGGGGCTTTTGTGGGCCAAACGCGGCAGCCAATTGAGCACAGCAGCGTCCCCACAAACAGTCGTGGATTGAGTGACCACATTTGTTTTATAAGGGGTGATTAAACACCCCCCCCACCACCCCCTTCCCCACCGGAAAAACGATCCACCGATCGACTGACACCCGGGTTCCTATTGACTGTGAGGCCGACAGAGACGTGTGTGTGTGTGTATGTGTGGGGAGGAAGGAAACTCGCCCAACGTTTTCGCCCCCGTCTGGAAATCGGTCCTCTCGCTCGCGAGGCAACCGCTGAGCTACGGGAATCCGGGTTGTGGACGCTGTATCGAACGTAGGGATTTGTCACTTGGTGGTGTATCTTCTCTCACCCCCCCCCCCCCACCCCACACACACACACACACCCCACACACCCTCCGAGTAAATAAAGCTGATCAGAACAGACAGTCTGAGAAAGCGCTGTGGGAAAGGCCACAGTATTTCTAGACAATGGCTCCCGGACGTATTTTGGCTCTCTCTCTCTCGCTCGCTCGCTCGCACGTCCCTCTGTGTGTATTTTTCTCTCTCTCTCGCGCTCTCTCTCTCTCTCTCTCTCTCTCTCTGTCTCGTTCTCTCTCCTTATCGGCAGGTTGTGATGGCAACGGTGAAGCTGCGAAAATCCTGCCCGTGGGGTAGGAGAGAGGGAGGGAGGAAGGGAGGGAGGGAGGGAGGGAGGGAGTGGGGGTGGTGTGGGCGGTGGAGGGTGAAGTGGAGGGAGGGAATGAGAAGACAGAAACTGGAGAGTGCTGGCAGTGACCCTGTGTCAGGGAGACGATGGAACCTGTTTGTCAGTTCGCGGGGTGATTGATGGGTGATGATGAGCCGGGCCAAGAGAAACAGTGCGTCCGCAATTTTTTCCACCGAATCCGCCACGAAAAACATCCTCCGCTGTAAACACCCCCTCCTCCATAAACAACCCCCCCCCTTCCTCTATAAACACCCCCCTCCTCCTCTAAAAGCACCTCCTTCAACACTCCCTTCCTATATAAACACCCCACTCCTCTGCAAACAGCCCCTCGTTCATAAACACTTCCCTCCTCTATAAACACCCCCTTCCGCTATAAACACTGGTCCTCTAAAAACACCCCCTCCTCTAAAAACATCCCCTCCTCTATAAGCAACCCCGCTCTATAAACACCCCCCTCCTCTATAACCCCCCCTCCCTCTGCTATAAGCAACCCCTCTCCTCTATAAACAGCCCCCTCCTCCATAAACACCCCACCTCTATAAACACCCCCTCTTCTATAAACCCCACTGTTATGAACACCTGCACCCCCACAAACAACGACCTATAAACACCCCCTACTCTATAAACACCCCCTCCGCTATAAACATCCCTCCTCTATAAAAATCTGCTCTTCTAAATGCCCCTTTCTCTATAAACACTCACCTCCTCTATAAACACCCCTCCTCTATAAACACCCGCTCCTCTATAAACACCCTCTGCTATAAACAACACCCTCCTCTATATACACCCCTCTGCTATAAACACCCACTTCCTCCACAATCAACAACCTACGGTATAAACACCTCTCCTCCATAAACACCCTCTCCACTATAAATACCCCTTCATTCCTGGTACCATCCTGGTAAATCTGCTTTGCACCTGATCCAATGCCTTCACATCCTTTCTGAAGTGTGGGACCCAGAACTGAACACAGTCTCCAGCGGAGGCCTAACCAGTGTTTTATAAAGGTTCATCATAACTTCCTGACTTATGTATTTTATGCCCCTATTATCCCGTATGCTTTTTTAACAGCTTTATCCGCCTGTTCTGCCACCTTCAAAGATTCTTATATGACCCCCAGGTCTCTCTGTCCCTTCACCCCCTTTAAGATTGTCCCATCATCTTATATTGCCTCTCCTCATTCTTCCTCTCAAAATGCATCGCTTGGCATTTCTACACATTAAACTTCATCTGCCCCGTGTCTGCCCGTGTTACCAGTCTGTCTATGTCCTCTTGCAGTCTGTGACTATCCTCCTCACTGTTTACTACATTTCCAGCTTAGGATCATCTGCAAACGTGGAAATTGTACTCCCTATACCCAAGTCCATGTCATTTATATAGGACAAAAACAGCAGTGGTCCCAATCCTGACCCCTGGGGGGGGGCACCACTACACACTTCCCTCCAGTCAGAAAAACAACTGTTCACCACCACTCTCTGCTTTCTGTCTCCCAGACAGTTCTATATCCGCTGCCACTGTCCCTTTAATACCGGGGGCTTCTGTTTTGCTTACAAGTCACTTATGGGGCACTTTATCAAACGCCTTTTGAAAATCCATATAAACTACATCAACTGCTCCACCTTCATCCACCCTCTCCGTTACTTCATCAAAAAACTCTATCAGGTTTGTTAGACACGATTTGCCCTTAACAAATCCGTGTTGGCTGTCATTTATTAACCCATATTTTTCTAAGTGAAAATTTATTTTGTCCCGGATTACAGTCTCTGGAAGTTTCCCCACCACTGACATTAGGCCATTCAACCCTTCAGACCTGAGCGGTTGTTCCCCCACCCCCTCTCCCCCACCCCCCACTCTAATGAGCCCCCCCCCGTTTTTGTTGAGGAAAGGCATTCATGATTTATTTTTGCAACGTTTTAACGTGTGTTATTTCCTCAAGTTTAGTTTTTAATCAATATAATAACAATATAATAACCCTTGCATTTGATATAGCGCCTTATTGCGTCTACGAGACATCTCAAAACGCTTTACAGGATACACTGTAAAATGGATTGACTGCGGGCGAAACGCGGCAGCCAATTGCGCACAGCAGCGTCCCACAAACAGTCCTGGATTGAGTGACCACATTATTATTATTTTTGAAGGGATTATTACCGCAGGAAAAGCGATCCGCCAATCGACTAATGACAGGGTTCCTGCTGACCGCTGGGTAAACAGAAGCGGTGTGCATGGAGTCAGGAAACTTGCCCAGGGTTTCGCTCCTGCTCGGGAATCGAACCCGGGTCCTCTCGCTTGCGAGGCAAGTGCTCTAACCAGGACTCCAAGTAAAGTGAAAAGGTTGGCAATAAAATAGACCTCAATAGCACCAATCAACAGCCCCCCCCACCCCACTCCACCGCAATTTCCCGCAAAACCTGTCAAATTTCCCCGCCAAATTTTCTGTTGGCAATGAGCAATTTTCCCTGGTGACGAGAGAGCGATATTGACAGCGATAATGGGTGACGTTAATTTTTTCTCTCTCTCTCTCTCTCTGTTCTCTTTTACTTTCTCCCTCTGTCATTCCTTCTCTCTCTTTCTCTCTACCTGGTTCACTTTCTCCCTCACCCCCCCACCTCTCTCTCTCTCTCTCTCTCTCTCACACACACACACACGCGCACACTTTCTCGTTCGTTATCCGCCTCTTTCATTTTCTCTTCCTCCTTTTCCCTCTCCACGTTTTAGGCACTGTACGTGCGTGGTGTTCCCTGTCCGGGTGGGACACTCAAGCGCAGTGATGGGTGTCCGCAGGTGGGCCAGACACTCGGACGAACGGGGAAAAAGAAACACTCGTAGCTCTTTCGGCAGGGCATTGGAGAGGTCCTCAAAAAAAGACAACATTTGCAGGTGTCCCAAAGCACTTCAAAGGATATATTGGAGTCCCGTAGCTCAGTGGTTAGAGCACTCGCTTTGCAATCGAGAGACCTGAGTTCAATTCCAGGCAGAGGGCGAAACCTTGGGCAAGTTTCCTTACTCCACACAGAGCCTAATAATAATCCCTCCAATACCAAAAACAATAATGAATTGGTCATTTTCAATCTACGACTGTTCGCGGGACATTGCTGTGCGCAATTGGCTGCCGCGTTCGCCCACAAATATACAGTCAATTCGCTTTACAGTGTGTTCTGTGAAGCGCTTTGGGACGTCCTCCCGACGTGAAAAGCGCTATATCAAATGCAAGGATTATTATTATTGTTATTGGAAAGGGGATTGACTGTGTGGTTTGCGGATGGACACTACGCTCCAGCGGCTGCGTATTTCTAGGCGATCCAGGTTCAGTCGGTGACCAGACGAAATTTGACTCTCGTTGTAACTAACCACAGAATTAGTTACTCATCCCTCACTCTTTTTTTGTGTGACAATTAGCCTCTCTCTTTCTTTCTTTCTTTCTTTCTCTCTCTCTCTCCCTCTCTGTCTCTGTCACTGAGAGGCATTTGTGAGAGGTTAAGGTGTCGGGGGGCGCCCACTCGTGGTTCCATGCGAGTACTGCGAGATTTCACGCCGTTCCGCAAGTCACTTGCAATAAACGCTGCAAAGATAACCCCTTGGGTTTCATACGGCGCCTCATCACGTCTTCGAGGCGTCTGAAAGCGCTTCACAGGATAGCCAATTGGAATGACCATATAATTGTTATCTTTGAGTTTATTTTTGTTCCGAAGGAATTATTACAGCAACAACAACAACTTGGATTTATATAGCGCCCTCCACGCGGGTCGGCGTCTCAGAGCCCTTCACAGTAACGGATCCCGGGGACCGAGCCGGGGGGAGGGGAGGGGAGGGGGGAGGAAGGTAACCAAAGACGCGGTCGAAAAGAAAGGTC
>NW_024705869.1:0-21458 GCF_018977255.1 Callorhinchus milii | reverse complement strand
GCCAGACATGCACCCGCCCACCCGACTGCTTGCCCTCACAGCTGCCATCCACATGTGGAACTCTTATCACCCGGTCTCGCTTCCCTCCATCCACCCTCACCCTCTCTCTCTCATTCTATCTGTCTCTCTATCTGTGTGTGTGTGTAGATATGGGTCTTTCTCACTCTTTTCCCCTTCACTCTCTCTGTCTCTCACTGTGTGTGTCTCTCTCTCCCCCACCCCCCAACCCGCTGTGTCTCTGTCACTCTGTCTCTCTGGCATCCACATGTGGAGCTCAGGTCTGGTTTGGAGACTTGTAACACCACCAGAATCAGCTGGTTTTTACACAGCGCCCGTCACACAGAGCAGCTTCCCAGAGCGCTTAACAGTGACTGAGCTGGGGGGGGGGTGGGTGGGAGGTGACTGTAGGCACAATCGAAGAGGAAGGTCATCAGGTGAGATCTGAAGGAGGGGGCGAGGCTGAGGGATTGGGGGAGAGAGTGACAGTTTCAGGGCGTAGTGGCTGAAAGCACGGCCATCGGCGGTGGAGCGGAGGGGACGAGGGCCAAGCAGAGGAGGCCGGAGCCAGCCGAGCGGAGGCCACGAGGTACAAGCAGGTAGATCTGTTGCTGGTGGCTGTGAGGTCAGGCTGACTGATACTTTTCTTCTCCCAGCCACAGGTGTATGGCTATGATGATTTGCAGATGCTTCAAACCAGGTTTCCTTTGGTAAGTGGCTCACACTGACACTGTGGCACTACTCCACCCTGGCTCAGGCACTCACTCTCCCATTTACAAGGCTCCAACTTTTGGGGTGAGACCTTCCACCCAGTTTCTCCGCCCCCCTCCCCCCCGCTCGCCCACCCACAGACGTGCGCGCACACACACACACCCTGTGCCATGTCGATTCCAGATGTTCCCTCAATGCCATTGGAAACGCGAAGGGAGTTTCTCTCACCCAATGTCCTGGCTGACAATCCCTCGCATTTTGTGGGACTTGTCTTGTTTGCACAGATGGTGTCACTCACTCTCTCTCACACTCATCACTCTCTCACACTCATCACTCTCTCTCACACTCTCGTTCTCACTCACGCATTCTCTGTTTCTCACACTCTCATTCTGACCCACTCTCTCATTCTCCCACTCACTCACTCACTCACTCTCTCATTCTCCCACTCACTCACTCTCTCGGTCAACAAGGTAGGTCTTGAACGAGGGGAGAGAGGTGGGGGAGATGCAGAGTGTGGGGTAGACGGGTTTGTACCTGCTGATGGTAGGGCGGGTTTGTTGAGAGATGCTTGATCTGTTTGAGGGCACAGCCAATGTGTGGCTGTAGCTAATAGTTTGTCTCTCTCCCCCTCTTTTAGGATTATTATGGGATCCCATTTGCCACTCCTACAACCCCAATCACAGGGAGAGAAGCAGGCCTGACAAACACCCCCTACCCCGGTAAGCCATCAAAATCCCTTCACGCCCTGGCACCTCTGTTCCTGTGTCTCCGACTTGCTCATCCCCCACACCACCACCCGCTGCCTCCGCTCCACCAGCTCTGGCCTCCTGCTTTACCCTTGCTACCTCCACTCCACCATCGGCAGCCAGTACACCCTGAAACTCTTGTCACTCTCAATCCCTCCCTCCGCCCTGCCTCCTCCTCCCCTCCCCACCCACCCACCACCACCTTCAATTGCCATCTAAAGACCTTCCTTTTTCGATCGTGCTTACGGTCTCCCCTCCCTCTCCCCCGGCTCAGGGTCAGACTCCGCCACTGTCAAGCGCTCCGGGACGCTACCCTGCGTGAGGGGCGAGTTGTTGTTGTTGTGATGAGGCGCTGTATCAAATAACTCTCTGCCTGTCTCTGCCCCGCTCCCCACAGGTGACCTGTCTAAGTTTGGCCGTGGAGACGCCTCCTCGCCAGCTCCCGCCACCACCTTGTCCCAGCCCCAGCCGAGCCAAACCCAGGCCCACCACACCACCCAGCAGACATTCCTGAACCCCGCCCTGCCCCCCGGCTACAGCTATACCAGTCTCCCCTACTACGCTGGGGTCCCCGGCCTCCCCAACACTTTCCAGTATGGACCCGCCATGTTTGCTGTGAGTACCTCTCGTTCCCCTCAGCTCGCTGTGCTTCCAGCCAGGGTCGCGCGCTCTCTCCCTCTCGCCTTTGAGTCGGGGATTGTGGGTTCAAGCCCTCCACACACACACACACACACGTGGGGGACTCTGAGCTCACAGTCTAGGCTGACTGTAGACCCTCCTGGCTCAGGAACCAGACTAGAAGCCGTCAGAGGAGGGGCTCCATTCACACGTGTCACCTTGGGGACATTTCAGATCCGAGGAGACAATTCCTGAAATGAATAACTGAGCAAATTGCCTGAGTCTTTCTGATGATTCTCTCCTCCCCGCAGGTCCCTCCATCATCCTCCAAGCAGCACGGAGTGAACGTGAATGTCAACGCTTCTGCCGCGGCATTTCAGCAAGCGAGTGGCTACGGCACGCACGGTTACAGCACGGGTACGTGGGGGTGGGGGTGGGCAGGCTGCTGGCGGGGGAGGGAAAGTGTCCTGTGAAGGGCTTTGAGATGTGACAAAGACGTGAGAAAGCGCGGTATCAACTGCAGAGATTATTTCTTAAAGCTGTGTGAGGAGGGGCGGGTGGAGATTGTGCTGAGCTCTTATGTCCTATCTCTCTCTCTCTCTCTCTCTCTGTAAAGCTGGCGTGTCAGTGACCTCAAGTAACACGGGCGTGCCCGACATCTCAGGATCTGTGTACACAAAGACGCAGCAGGTATGTGCCCGCACAGGGCACGCGTGTCAGACACTCGGCTGATCATGGTGTATGTGTCAGACACAGACACCCGGCTGATCACAGTGACGGGTTTCCGTGTGTCAGACTCCCGGCTGGTCATGGTGACAGGTTTCTGTGTGTCAGACACCCAATGGTCACGGTGACGGGTTTCCGTGTGCGGGGGTCAGACACGCGGCTGGTCACGGTGACGGGTTTCCGTGTGTGGGGGTCAGACATCCGGCTGGTCAAAAAAACGTGAAATTTCTCTGATGTGCGTGTTCTCTCCTCTCTCTCTCTAGTCTTTTGACAAGCAGGCTTTCCACACTGGAACTCCCACAGCCTCGTTTAACCTGCCCTCGGCCCTGGGGAGTGGGGGACCTGTCAGTGCAGCCACCGCAGCCGGCTATCCTCCCCCCTTCATGCACATCCTGACCCCCCATCAACAACAGATGCACTCGCAAATCCTCCACCTGCAGCAAGACAGCCAGGTCAGCTCTCTCCTCCCTCCATCTCTCTGTCTCTCCCCCCCCCGTCCCGTCCCGTCCCCACCTCACTCTGTGTCTTGTGTTTGCAGAGTGGAACAGGACAACGCAGTCAGACTAGCAGCATCCAGCAGAAATCGCAGGCCAACAAATCAGCTTACAACAGTGCCGGATACTGGGGGCCCAACTGACGGGCCTGCACGGCTGGAGAGAGGGGGGTGGGGGGAGTGGGGAGTGAGAGAGAGGAGCGGTGGTGGGGAGAGAAAGGGAGAACAGTTCCCTCCCATCGCCGCTAGCCTCACCTTTTAAGAAAGATGAAGAGTGTGTAAAACTCCTGAGCGAGCTGTGAGTTTTTTTTTCCCCCCCTCGAAATGACACGATTAAGTCTTGACTACACGTCATGTAGCAACGAGAAGTTTTCGAACCAGTTTCTGCTTTTTGTCTGTATTTCCCCCACGTCCTTACTGTTGTAAGTATAATCTAGAATCTTCTTCTGTTTTCCGCAGTCAAAATACAACGTGGGGGTGGTGGGGGGGGAAGAATTGCTGTTTTATTTTTGTCATTTTGTCCCAGCCTGTCTTGAAGGAAGGATCCAGAAGCTTCTATGATTTTCCAGAACCTTCCCCCCCGTTCCCCCTCCCTTCCCCCTCTCACCCGCCCCTACACTGTCCCTCCTCTCCCCCCCACCCCGTTCTGTAGGATTGAAACCAAACCAATAATATGGGCTCCAATGTATTATTGCTTCTTTGAGGTGTTATTTTGTACTGTGCTTGACTTCAGTGAATGACGTATCTCTGTGTATATATAAAACACAAAGTGCTATAGACGGGACTGGCTTCCATACCTTCTCTTCTATGGCTTTTTGTAATTAATTTCCTGATATAAAAAAACAACCAAGTTCGTTTGGGTAATTTTTGGGCGTTATAAATGTGTGGTATATGCGTTGTGTGTGTATGTGTTGTGTGTATGTATATATGCGTGATATGTGTATGTGGAGACTTGGGTTTAATATCTCATCTGAAGGACGGTGCCTCCGACAATGTCTTTCTAGCCCATAAGGGTTCTAAGTCCTGGCACAGGCCGGTGTAGTCTACTTTCTGAGCCGGGCAGGTCTGCAGTGTCCAGGACACAGCTGATGATAGCACAGCCCAGCCTGGCTCATCGGCAGGACCTGGAAGGGGTGAATGAACGACAACAATAACAAATTACATCTGTAAAGCGTCTGTCATGTCGGGAGGACGTCCCAAGGCGCAATGTTTAGGTGGAGGATTGTCGTCCAGGAAACCAGGAGAAGTTCCCTTTCCAACAGCGTCGCGGGATCTTTGAACGAGGAGAAACTGAACGAGGAGGGATAGAGTTCCAAAGAGTAGGGCTGATCAGCTGCCAGCCTGGCCTGTGATGGTGGACAGGGCACGGCAGGGGACGTGAAGCAGGCACTGAGCCGAGGGAGTGAAGGAGAAAGGGAGGTGGAGCAAGACCATGGAGAAATCTAAAAAGGTGTTTCAGAACTACACTGGGATTTAGAATCAACCTTCCATTTGATCCAGCAAGGACGTCTCAAAGCGCTTCACGGGATTCATTGTAAAGTGTAGTGACCGTGTGTTTTGTTTTGCGAGTGAACGCCGCAGCCAATTTGCGCCCAACGACGTCCCCGCAAACAGGACGGTGTCTTCCACAATGTGACACACTATCTCTTCCCCCCCCCCCGTGCAGAGCTGGAGAGTCAGCCTGGACTGTGGGTGAGCTCAAAGCCCTGACACGGGGGCTTGAACCCACAAACTTCTGACTTGGAGGCGAGAGAGCGAGCGACTGAGCCAGGCTCTCTCTCTCACACACACACACACACACACACACACACGTGATTGAATGTCAGCCGAGAGAAGTGTGGTGCAAGCAGAGAAACAGGAAGCCCCAAGTCCTCGCTCCCGCGCTCTCTCTTGTCGGTTTGGGTGTTGCACATCAAGTGCAGAGCAGTTGCTTACCATAAGCCCAGAGAAAGGGGAAGTGCCAGTTTGCTTCCGTGTCACTGGAGAACAAACCAAGGTCTTTACACTTGTTTAGTCTCTGGACAACTGCACAAAGTTAAACCAAGGTAGGATTCATCGCTTATTTTAAACCCCCTGACCTGGCTTCCATTGAATTAATTGCAAGTTAATAATTATATACATAATAGAAATGTAGGGACAGGAGGAGGCCATTCAGCCCCTCAGGCCTGTTCCACCATTCTATGTACCTCAACTCCAATTACCCGCCTTTGCCCTGCATCCTTTGATACCCTTGCCTGACAAACATCTCTCCACCTCGGTCTTGAGTAGCGCTGGCATTTGATGCAGCGCCTTATCACGTCTTCGAGATGTCTCAAAGCGCTTCACTGTAAAGTGGAGTGACTGTATTTTGTGGGTGAAACACGGCAGCCGATTGCGCACAGTGACAAACAGTAGTGGATTGAAGTGACCCTTTTTTTTTTGAAGGGATTATTGCCCCCAGAAACCCATCATCTAATTGCCAACAAGCAGGTTCCTATTTACTGCTAGGTTAACAGAGGTTTGTGTGCGTGTGTGGAGTAAGGAAACCTTCTTCCAAAAGTTTACTGGCAATGGGACACGATTGAGAGCAGTAGGACATTGTCGGGTATGTCTGAGGGGGCTTTGTATGGTGATAGGCTGACTGTGGAGTCAAAGATCACGCAGCCTTTTTCAAGTAGCAAACCCAGATCGAGGGAGGAAGACAACAAAGATTTAGGGCTCAGCCTTGGTGCAGAGAAGATCTCAGAAGGTCCTCCAGGGAGAGAGGTCATATTTTTGTCAAGAAAAGTTTCTCTGTCCTCAAAGTCTGATTCGGAGGAGAAGGGTCTGCCAGAGACCGGGATGAGGGGGTCTGTGCGGAGGTTTAGCTTCCAGGAGTGGTCGAAGGGGGCAAAATCACAGTTCACAGGGTCTTGTGGGGGTCTGAGAGGTCCCAACCTGGCCGCAGCCCAATTCTGGAGAGCCATTGAGATCGACAAAGGGAAGAACGAAGGGAAAAGGGGAATGCAGAAGAGTGCAGAAGATGGGAAGTTCAGAAGCCCAGGAAGCGCCTTGGGGTTGTGCCTTGGGACAAGCCTTGAGGGTTCCTCAGACCCTGAGGGAGTCCGCCGAGCAGCAGGTGGGAGCCCCAGGAAGAGAGATGAAGGGAAGAAGTATGGAGGAGCCTTGAAGTTGTCCGTGAGTAATGGTTGTGGAATGGAGGAGACGCAGCAAGGCCAGGTTCCATCAGGGGGCAGTAGAGAGCGCGTATCTGTCAAGCAGACCATTCGTTCGTTTGAATCCATATTGAAACCAGGACTTGTTGGCAGAAGGGCTTCCCAGTTTGAGCCGTCAAAGAGGTTCGCTGCTGAATTGTCCGTCCTGAGGTCGGGAAAGGACCGCCCCAGGTCTCTCTCTGTCCCCTCTCTGCTCCGTCAACCCTCGACCCAACAGGGTCAGGCCAACAAAGAAGATCTTCCATTAACGAGAGGACGAGTGGTTCTGACAGGCTGGACCTCATCCAGGGTCAACATGGAGGATGGGAGTTCAATGAGACATCAAAGAGGCCATGACATCACCGGCTTTGAACCCCAAGATGGTCCAGGCTGCGTCGCTAGGCAACACAAGCCAGAGAGCCCGTGCTTGGGGCGAATTGGTGGGATGTCTGATGGGGGGAATGTGTCTGAGGGTGCGGGGGGAGCAAGCGTTTGTGCTGTGAGCCCCAGCGCACAGGCTCCAACGCAGGGAGATGGTCAATTGGGGAACTCTGGGCAAGATCTTACCTTGAGCACAAGACCGTGTCTGTCTACACCGATGTCTGAAGGGGCCAACGCCACCAGAAAGGATGGAGGACGGTGCTTGTTGCCAGCAATGGCAAAAACCACCAGCGAAGGCATCCCTTCTCTGGTGGTTTTCCCAGTTGAGTCCAGTCCTCTGGTGTCCTGGGCTGGCCTTGACCGGTCGTTGGAGACAGCAGCCATCTTGCCCTGTCTCAACTTGGATGATGAGTGGTCTGAGTCTGATGAGTCTGAGATGACGACACACAGTGACGGGAGTCAGTTGGACAGAAGTTATTCCATCAGGTAGGACCAAAGTGTGTCTCTCTCTCTCTTCAAATCACTTCATGCCCTGGCACCTCCCTACCTCTCTGACCTGCTTACTTACTCCCCCACTCAACTACCCGCTGCCTCCGCTCCACTGGCTCCAGCCTTCTGCTTGTCCTCGTGCCCTCCGTTCCAGCTGTGCCTTTAGCCACTATGCCCTGAAACTCACTGCCTCAATCTCTCCCTCTGCCTTGACCCTTCCTTCCCCATCTTCCCCGGGGGGGGGGGGGGGGGGGGGATTGGTCTCCATTGTTGGAGATGCCCAGACGTTGCATAGAGCTCTCCCTCTCTATCCTCAGCACCGCACTGGAGCATCAGCCTAGACTGAGCTCAGAGTCCCCGATGTGGGGCTTGAACCTACATACTTGTGGTGGTGGTGGAGGAGAGGGTGTTGGGGAGAGGCTGAGAGAGTGGAGTTTACGGCTGGTGGACGTGGTGGGAGGGTGGGGACGAGAGAGGGAAGTGTGTGGGGGGGGGGAGAAGGGTTTGAGTGGAAGACCGTGAAGACCAAAGCTTTGTGTGTGTGTGTGTTTAGCCTGGCAGAGCTCAGGGATTGTGGGCCTGGCTGGAGGGAAGACAGCAGGAAGGCTGACATGTTGGATCGCTCTGCCTCTTTGCAATCCAACGCCTCCTTCCTGTCTTTCGTGTCGCTTATTCCTAGCGACGAATTGGATCTCCTTATGGAAGAAGTCAAAGGACTTGATGATGGTGGCTTTGAGGTAATACTCCCCTCTCAGTCTCTCTCTACGTCCCTCATCAACACCCCCCCCCCCCCCCCCACACACACACAGCTCTGCCTCTCGCCCTCCTAATAATAATTTGGTCGCTCAATCCACGACTGTTTGTGGGGACGTCTCTGGGTGCAATTGGCTGCCGCGTTTCACCCACAAAATATACAGTCACTACACATTACAGTGTATCCTGTGAAGCGCTTTGAGATGTCTCGACGACATGAGAAGGTGCTGTAACAAATGCCAGGATTATTATGTATTATATAAAGCCCTCTGTCTGTGTCTCTCTCAGTCCCTGGATGACATTCGAGTGGTGGTTTTACACAAGGAAGAGGGAGCTGGACTTGGCTTCAGTATCGCTGGGGGAGAAGATTGTGAGACCAAGAGAGTGACTGTGAGTCCTTTCTCGTATCTAAAGTAGGACGGAATATGGAAACCCGTCACCGTGACCAGCCGGGTGTCTGACACGCGCACACACACATGGAAACCCGTCACCATGCGTTTTGCCCACAGAAACACACTTTACAGTACACGGTATAATCTGTGAAGTGCTTTGAGATGTCTCGACGATGTGATAATACAAGGATTATTGTGTGATATAAAAGGCACTGAAGGGATAACCGTCTGTTGATTTTCAGGTACACAAGGTCTTTGTCAGCGGCCTGGCTGCTCAGGAGGGAACCATCCAACGTGGGGACGAGGTTCTGTCCATCAATGGCAGCCGAATGCAGGCTGTTGCTCACAGCGAGGCTCTGGCTTCGCTCCACAAGGCCCGGTCTCTGAGACAGGCCATCGTGGTGGTGCGGAGAGCGAGCGAGGCCGCCCTGTCCCCAGCCCACTCAACACTGACAGGGCTCAGTGAGGGCTCAGGTATGTTAGTGCCCACCCCCCCCCCCCCCCCTGCCCAGGCCCCTACCACCACCCTCCAGCCCCAAACCCAAGCACCCGACCGCCCGCTCACTCACTTGGAGTTCACAGGGTCTACTTGTTCTTTAGGGTCACAGGTCACCTTGGACTCCTGTAGCTCAGGGTTTATCGCGCTCGCCTCGCAAGTGAGAGGACTCGGGTTTAATTACCAGGTTGGACAGGACAGGGCGAAACCTTAGGCAAGTTTCCTTACTCCACACACACAGTGACAGACACACACACACCTCTGTTTCCCGGCAGTCAGTAGGAACCCACTTGTTAGTCGATTGGGGGATCGCTTTCCGGGGATAATAATCCCTTTTTTAAAAAATAATATGGTCACTCAACCCACGGTTATTTGTGGGGACAACGCTGGGCGCAATTGGCTGCTAAATTGCTTTGAGATGTCTCGACAACGTGATAAGGCGCTGTGTTTTCCTGGGCGTGGGGGAAGCTTGTTGGCCCTGTATTCTCAGAGGCCTTGTGTTCTGTTTCCCAGATCCTGTGGGTAAAACGGTCACCATGGAACTGACCAAGGGCTCCTCTGGTCTGGGCTTCAGTCTGAACGGAGGAAGGGGCTCGAGTCAGGGAGATAAACCACTGACTGTGAAGAAGGTTTTCCAGGGTAAGCGATCTCTTGTCCAGTGTCTTTTAAATCAGCCGGATGTCTGACACACAGGGAAACCCGTCACCATGACCAGCTACAAAACACAGTCGCAACACTGTACAGTGAATCCTGTAAAGCGCTTTAAGATGTGCTCCTGACGTGAAAGAAGCTGTATCAAATGTAAAGATTACTATTAATTATTTTTATTATTATTCTAGGCGGATTAGCAGCCAGCTCGGGCCTGATCCAGACAGGTGACCAGGTGATGGAGATACAAGGTGTGACTATGCAGGACCTCACCTGCTATGAAGCCTGGAACCTCATCAAGTCACTACCCACAGGTCCTGTCAGCGTCCGAATACGGAAAAAAGTCGAACAGCCCGGCCCGACTACGTGAGTGCGACCTGGGAGTCGCTCATCTCCTTCCCTGGAAAGAAAGTATACCCTACCTCAGTTTCCTTTGCCGGATAGACGTGAGCGATCTCTGATCTGAGAGAACAGTGACTCTTCCCATCTGTGCCTGGAAACGTGAAGCATTGCACAGGGTTTTGCCTGAGTTTCCTTGTGTGTCAGACACCCGGCTGTTCATGGTGACGGGTTTCCACCTGTGTGTGTGTCTGTGTGTCAGACCCCCGGCTGATCACAGTGACGGGTTTCCGTGTGTGTGTGTCAGACCCCCGGCTGATCACGGTGACGGGTTTCCGCGTGTGTCAGACACCCGGCTGATCACAAATAAAAATGTATTGACTTCGCAGTGTGAATATTTTTTCCCTTTGAATAAAGGTATTGTTTGATTGCAATGAGCATTAGTAACAATAATAATCATCTTCCCATTTGAAATCACACTTGTGACTTCAAAGCGCTTGACAGGATTCACTGTAAAGTGTAGTGACTGTGTGTTTTGTAAGTGGAACAGCTGTGATTAGTGCGTGTGGCTAAAACTGTGTCACATGTGGCTATTCAGTGATTCCTATTCCTTATTATCCCAACGTAGCCCAGAATGACCATTGGACACTCATAGAATTATGTTGTGCCGCTCTTTGAAAATAGCTACCCATATCAACCCCACTCCACTCCCCCCGCTCTCTCCCCATGGCCCTGATCAACCCCACTCCCCCGCTCTCTCTCCCCCCATAACCCTGGTCAACCCCACTCCCCCGCTCTCTCCCCATGGCCCTGATCAACCCCACTCCCCCCGCTCTCTCTCCCCCCATAACCCTGGTCAACCCCACTCCCCCGCTCTCTCCCCATGGCCCTGATCAACCCCACTCCCCCCGCTCTCTCTCCCCCATAACCCTGGTCAACCCCGCTCTCTCCCCATGGCCCTGATCAACCCCACTCCCCCCGCTCTCTCTCCCCCCATAACCCTGGTCAACCCCACTCCCCCGCTCTCTCCCCATGGCCCTGATCAACCCCACTCCCCCGCGCTCTCTCCCCCATAACCCTGGTCAACCCCACTCCCCCGCTCTCTCCCCATGGCCCTGATCAACCCCACTCCCCCCCGCTCTCCCCCCATAGCCCTGATCAACCCCACTCCCCCGCTCTCTCCCCATGGCCCTGATCAACCCCACTCCCCCGCTCTCTCTCCCCCCATAACCCTGGTCAACCCCACTCCCCCGCTCTCTCCCCATGGCCCTGATCAACCCCACTCCCCCCGCGCTCTCTCCCCCATAACCCTGGTCAACCCCACTCCCCCGCTCTCTCCCCATGGCCCTGATCAACCCCACTCCCCCCGCTCTCCCCCATAACCCTGATCAACCCCACTCCCCCGCGCTCTCCCCATAGCCCTGATCAACCCCACTCCCCCGCGCTCTCCCCATAGCCCTGATCAACCCCACTCCCCCACTCTCTCCCCATAGCCCCGATCAACCCCACTCCCCCCCTCTCTCCCCATGGCCCCGATCAACCCCACTCCCCCCCTCTCTCCCCATGGCCCCGATCAACCCCACTCCCCCCCTCTCTCCCCATAGCCCCGATCAACCCCACTCCCCCCCTCTCTCCCCATAGCCCTGATCAACCCCACTCCCCCCTCTCTCCCCATGGCCCCGATCAACCCCACTCCCCCACTCTCCCCCATAGCCCTGATCAACCCCACTCCCCCCTCTCTCCCCATGGCCCTGATCAACCCCACTCCCCCCCTCTCTCCCCATGGCCCTGATCAACCCCACTCCCCCCTCTCTCCCCATGGCCCTGATCAACCCCACTCCCCCCCTCTCTCTCCCCATGGCCCTGATCAACCCCACTCCCCCACTCTCTCCCCATGGCCCTGATCAACCCCACTCCCCCACTCTCTCCCCATGGCCCTGATCAACCCCACTCCCCCACTCTCTCCCCATGGCCCTGATCAACCCCACTCCCCCGCTCTCTCCCCATGGCCCTGCAAACTTGTCCCCAAATAATTATCTGCTTCTCTTAGAAGCTGTTATCGAATCGGTTCCCACCGGCCTTTCAGGCGATGGGTTCCAGCATCGCCAACTTGGTCAGTCCGTTTGGTCCATGGACTGTAAACAAAACAAAGGGGCCGTGGGAATGCGGGTCAGGGCCGCGGCTCCTGATGTGTGAGCAGCAAAACCGGTCCATTTCACACCTTTAATAAAAACAATCCATTGTGATCTGTATTTTGTGTGTTTCTCCGGAGCGGTTCCTCTTTAATTAGTGCTTTACGACACGGGGGGAGGGGCGGGACTCTACTTTACAGCAGAAAGGCAGTGCGTCACCGGGAGGAAGTGGTCAATCTGCTTTACGGTGGAAGGACAGTTGTGCGGCGTCGGTTTAAGCGGATTTTCTAACGTGGAAAGTGGTCGCGCGGCGCCGCGGGAGGTGCGGAGGCGGTGGATGAGTTTGTCCGACTTTCTCCGCGGGTTTCTCGGGCTCGGCTCCGGGGGAAGGAGGTGAGAGAAGCGCCTGAGGCCCGGGAGCAGAGTGGCGGCGGCAGCGAGAGAGGGGGGGGGGGGGGGGAGCGGCCCCACTGCGGGGATTGACCCCCAACGCGTTATTATCCCCGTGTTTTTGTCCCGTCACCCGCCGTCTCCTCTTATCTTCCAGGGATCCGTTCTTCCGGACCGAGACTCGCGAGGAGGAGGATGATGATGAGGAGGGGGGCGATGATGATGAAGGCGGCTGCTTTGGGTCGGGGTTCGGTTTCGCGCCTGACGGGGTCTCGGGTTTTTTCCGGGAGATGGACGACCTGTTCAGGGGGATCGGGAGCTGGGACGTGCCCACAGGAGCCCTCGGCAAGTTGCCTCCGATGTTCCCGTCAGGTCCTGAGCGACTGGTTTTGTTATGAGAGGAACAGGAGGCCATTCAGCCCATCAAGTCAGTCCCCATTAGGGCCCTGAGCTCAGAGTCCAGGCTGACGCTCCAGCGCAGCGCCGGGGGAGAGAGAGCGAGCACCTTGTCGGAGATGCCGTCTTTCTACTGAGACGTTAACCCTCACTCCCTCACTCTCTCATCTGTGTCCTGTTCAAGGCGGACGTTAAAGATCTCCCACGGTTCTGTCAGGGAGGGGGGAGGGTGTCCTGTCCACGGCTGTTTGCAGGTCCGTCGCTGGGCGCAAATCGGCTGCGGTGTTAAACACACAGTCACTACACTTTACACTGAATGCCGGGAAGCGCGTTCACGTGAGATGCGAGGCTTATAAGTGTACAGTCACTACACTTGATATTAATTCCCTGGGAGGCACTGGGATGTCAGACCCCGAGTCAAATGCACTGAATAATATTATCCGTGTTGTTGTTGTAAACAGAGCTGCCGGGTGTGGAGGGTTACCCAGCGAGGGGGACTGAGGAGAGGAAGAGGAAGGGGCCACGTGACTGGATGCTGAAGGAGCCGGACTCTGAGCCGTCAACCTCTGGGGGAGGGGCGCTGGGAGCGACCAAGATAGACCCCAGGGACCAGCCCAGAGCAGAAGCAGCTCCAGCTCCTCCCTACACATCACCCAGGGATCCGTTCAGAAGGGTGAGAAACAACAACAACTTGCATTTACACAGCACCCGTCATGCGGGCAGTATCTCAGGTCGCTTAACAGTGCAGGAGCCTGACTGAAGTATCTTGTATGTCCAGCGCCCTTGTCTTTGATACAATATGGAGTGGAGGCCTGTAGCTCAGTAGTTATCGCACTCGCCTCGCAAGCGAGAAGACCCGGGTTCGATTCCCAGATGGGTCAGGACAGAGCGAAACCTTAGGCAAGTTTCCTTCAAAAAAAATGTGGTCACTCAATCCACAACTGTTTGTGGGACACTGCTGTGCGCAATTGGCTGTCCAAAAAATACACAGTCACTGCACTACACAGTGAATGGTGTGAGGTGCTTTGAGACATCGCCCAAGGCACTGTATTGATTGCGAGGGTTATTAAGGGCAGTAAGTATTCATTCCTCTGTTTCGTCAGGATTTTGAACGGATTTTCTCTCTCTCTCTGTCATTGCAGTTTGCTGATATGTGGAAGTTGTTCCCTTCCGGACGGGAAGACAGTGTGAAGGAAGATCAGGGTTTGTGATTTTTCTGTCCCAGACTGTGCTCTGTCACCCACCTCTCCCTTCCACCATGTCTGTGTCACTCCCTCCCTCAAGCCCTCCGCCTTGCCGTCTCCCTGTCCACTTTCAAATCCTGCCTAAAGACGTTCCTCTTCGACCGTGCCTACGGTCACCTCCCCTCTCCTCCCGGCTCGTGTCAGGCCCCGTCACAGTTAAGCGCTCCGAGACGCTACCCTGCGTGATGCGTAAACACGAGGAGTCCTTTCCAGGAGTAATAATCCCTCCAAAAAAATAACAATAACGTGGTCACTCAATACACGACTGTTTGTGGGGATGTCGCTGGATGCAATTGGCTGCCGTGTTTCGCCCCCAAAACACACAGTCACTGCACTTTACAGTGTATCCCGTGAAGCGCTTTGAGACGTCTCGACGAGGTGATCGGGCGCTGTGTAAAATGCCAGGATTATAAGTTGCCTTTGTGAGCAGATTTGGACTCTGAGGTGACGTCAGAAGGATTGGGGACGATCCTGAGACCAACCGAGCCCCACACACGATCTTTCTTCCGCAGCGTCTCAGTGTCAACAGTGACCCTCCCAGACGGGGTGAGTGCCTGGGGGTCTCTGTCTGACACACACACACACACACACACACACACACACACACACACACGCGCGTGCGCGCGCCTCTGTTTACCTAACAGTATGTAGGAACCCATTTGTTAGTCGATTGGGGGATCGCTTTCCAGGGATAATAATCCACTCCTCCCCCCCCCCCCACCAAAGCACACAGTCACTACACTTTACAGTGTATCTTGTGAAGGGTTTTGAGACGTCTCGACGACGTGATAAGCGCCGGGTCAAATGCAAGGTTAACAAAAATGCAAGGATAATTTATCTTTGAAAAAATCTTTCTCTCTCCCCCACCCACCCCCCACAAACACACACACACAGACAGTGGAAGAGCGCCGCACAGTGAGAGACAGTCAGGGGAACGAGAAAACTGAGGTAACAAGACGGAGAGGGGGTATGTCTCACAGCGAGGAGTCACAGAGCCAAGCCAACGAAGGTGAGTGTTGAGGGCTGGGGGTGGTGGGCAGGGAGTGGGGGCAGAGGGAGAGAGAGAGATTGCGGTGTGTCTGACTCTTGTGATTCTGCCTGTCTCTCTCTCCCTCCCCAGGCGATGTCCAGCCATTCTCCCCGGAGTGGGAGCGAGAGACAGACAGCGAGAGGTTACATGATGTCTTCACTCTCTGGGACAGACTGTTCAAGGGGCTGTTTTCCAGTCGGTGATTGGGGAGGGGGGGAGATGGGGGGCAGGGAGTGGGGGGAGGTGTGGGTGGGGGAAGATTACAGACCGTCATCACAGCTACTAATCACTCAACGCGTCAGTGTGTGAGATTGCTCTCCCAGCCTTGTCTGCTCTCTCTCTCCCGCCTCTCTCTCTGTTTCTCCCTCTGACTGACTCTCCCTTCGCTCTCTTTCTCCCCCCACTCTTTTTCCCACCCTGTCTCTTATCTCTCGCTCTCACACACACAGTCTCTGGGTGTGTCTCAGCGCTACCCTCTGCTGGTCTGATTACCGGGATCAGATTTGGAACAGAATTTCCTTGCTGACGCTATTTAAATTCTGATGTAAAGAAAAATGCAATAAAATATACAACAATAATATATTTCAACATCACATCATGGGTTTGCTTTTTAAGTTTTTAATTTCTTGTTGTTCAAAGCTTCTCTTAAACCGCGTTACCGCAAAACACACAGTCACTACACTTTACAATGTGTCCTGCAAAGCGCTTTGAGACGTCTCGACGACGTGATGAGGTCAAATGTCTTGATCTCAATTTCTTAACACTTTAGAAGTCACTACACTTTATTGTACATACTGTGAAGCGTTTTGAGACGACACTTTCTCACACATCTCCCCCAGTGCTGTTGGGGAGGGGGAAGAGAAGGGGGCTTCTCTTTCTCTCTCCTGGTGTCCTGGCCGACAGATAAAACTGCTGGCTCGCTGCATGGCTGTTTGCGAGGACGTCGTTGGGCGCAAATAGACTGCCGCGTTTCGCCCACAAAACACACAGTCACTCCATTTTACGGTGAATCCTGTGAAGCGCTTTTGAGATGTCTCGACGATGTGATCAGGGGCTGTATCAAATGCGAGGATCATAACAGTAAACTGATAACTGGTCACTCCAAGGGGGAAAGGGGTTCAGTGACTAGTTATCAGGAGTGTCGAGCTAGACGGGGTATTGATGATTTAAGTGGTGGAGCAGAGGTAAGTCAGGGTCGTGGTGGCAGCAGGAGCTTTCTGAGCTAATGCAAGTTGTCGTTGCTTTCTAGGTCCAACAGATAAAAGATTTGCCCTTCAGTCTAGGAAGTAATGTCCATGTGGAATGTGTCAGCCACTCCCTACAGTACATTACCCGCTCTCTCTCTCCACCTTCACAGAGACGCTCAGCTTCGACCAGACAGGTAGGTGTGTGGCGTTTGGGCTTGAGTTCAAAGGAACGGATTACAATGTCAGCTGCTACCACTCTGAGCTGCTACAGTGAGATAGAGAGAGAGAGAGACGGAGGCTGTGGTTTAGGAGTTGGGGGTTCCATGGCTGTAGATTTTGGGGAGGAAAGGCAGCCGGTGGCAGTTAAGGGGAAGGAACGTACATTTTTACGATGGTTGGGTTTGCCTCTGCCTTGCTGTGTCTCGCAGATTTTAACCTGAGGTTAAACAACCACTTTGTCTCTCCTTCCCCGGGCGATAACTGAATGTGAACACAGACAGAGAAGGAAGGGAGGGAGGGGGAGTGAGAGACAGAGACGCACACATAGTGACAGAGAGGGGTGAGGGGGTTGTGTTAGCCTCTCTTCCCTGGTCACAGGCAACTGTTCAGTGCAGGTTGGGGGGTTGGGGTGTGTGTGCAGAACATTCCCGGTCAGGGCAGGAAAACTGGTTGAGCAGGATTGAGGATAGGTTTCCAACCTCCCGTGAGAGGGAGGGAGGGGGAGAGAGAGAGATGTAATCTTGATTCTCTCTAACACCAGCGAACAATAGGGGGAGAAGCTGAACTGTGACTGAATCATTTCTTTGTTTGGACAGTCATTCTTTCCTAACAGCAGCCTCTCCCAGAGCCCATCCCACAGTAACGCTCCTCTGCACTGTGCGTCCGTCCACACTCCCAGGTCAGGGTTACAGACACAGTAAAGCTCCTCTACACTGTGTGTCCACACTCCCAGGTCAGGGTTAGAGACACAGTAAAGCTCCTCTACACTGTGTGTCCACACTCCCAGGTCAGGGTTACAGACACAGTAAAGCTCCTCTACACTGTGCGTCCACACTCCCAGGTCAGGGTTACAGACCCAGTAAAGCTCCCTCTGTGACTCACTGCTCCACTCTTTGTGTAAAGCCCTAAAACAGGATAATTAGTGCATATTAATTGCTGTTTTGCAGGTTACTCACTCACTGTGTTTGAATCAAGCAAAACCTCCACAGACAATGGTTTTGGTGAATGAAATCCTTAGCCAGCTCTCACTCGTGGATAAGGTAAGTCAAATATTCATTTGTGCCAGTCTCTAGTCTGGTTCCTGAGCCAGGAGGGTTCACAGGGCACTCGCTGCTGATGGCAGCACAGCCCGGCCCGGCTCATCATTAGGACCTGGAAGGGTCAACCAGTCACTGGGGGCAGGGAATCCTCCCCCTCAGCCCCTGTTAACCCCACAGCCAAAGCCCTGACTAACTAACTAACTAACTAACGGGGAGGGGGGTCCTCGCTGGACAAGCAGCGGGAACGCTGGCCAGACAGCGCTCTCTCTCTCTCGATGGCCAAGCTGTGTGGTTTGAGCTGGTTAGACTCCAACAGTTACCCCCCCGCAAGCCTCGGCTCTCGCCAACCTGCGCCTAATACTCTCCGGAATTAGGTAAGCAGGGAGAGAGAGAGACAGGAGGAGAGAAGGAGGGAGGGATAGAGAGAGAGGGGGACATGAGCAGAGAAAAAGAGAGGGGGGACAAGAGGAGAGAGTGATGGGGGGGTGAAATGAGAGAGAGAGGATTAGAGACAGAGAGAGAGGGAGTGACAGATCGTGTACCTCGACATACCCATCAGCTAGGTAATTGTGTAACGAAGAGTAGTTTGGTATTTTAGCCCTTGAGGTGCATTTACAGTATCAGTTTGTGCCTCATTAGCTTATGCCAGAGCCTGTTACTGCATATTGCTGCAGTCCTGTAGCTCAGGGGTTAGAGCCCTCGCCTCACAAGCCAGAGGACCCGGGTTTGATTCCCGGGCGGGACAGGACAGGGCGAAACCTTAGGGACGAGGGCTTTGAGATGCCTTTAAGACGTGAAGGCATGATAAAGCGCTGGGTGAAATGCTAGGGTTATTATTAGTAGTAGTATTATTGCGATGCTGAGATGTATTACTGTGTTGTCTCTCTCTCTCGCTCTCACACTCTCTATGTCACACATTCTCTCGCTCACACTCTCTCTCTCTCTCAGCCCACAGCCTGGGGAACACTGGCAACTGTCAAACCTTTCTCCAATTTTGATGAGGAAAATGATGCTCAGACACTGTTTAAAGCCCTCAACACAAAAGGTACCTCTCTCTCTCTTTCTCACTCTCTCTCCATCTCTCTCTCTGTACCTCTGACTCTCTCTCACACATACACACACACACTCTCTTTCTCTCTTACACTCACTCTTTCCATCCCTCTCTCTCTGACTTTCCATCTCTCTCTCTCTCTCTCTCTCTCTCTCAGTCTCACACTCTGTGTCTCTCACTCTCTCTCTCGCTCTCAATATCAGGTGTGGATGAGGCCACGATTCTGAACGTTTTGACGAATCGCACCAACGAACAGCGACAGAGCATTTCCCGGGCGTTTTACCGTCTCAGCGAGGTTTGAGACATGTTTACGGGGCTCGGGGGGGGGGGTCGGGGGGGCGAGAGAGAGAGAAAATGTGAGTGTGTAGTTTGGGACACGACAGGTACGTGGGGGAGAGAGAGAAGGGGAGAGAGGGATAGCCCCACTCACGGTCTTGCTCTCTCCCATTACCCGAAGGGTCAGGACCTCGAGCCTTTGCTGAAGAAAGGTCTCTCTGGCCACCTAGAGACGGTGATCATTGCTTTGCTCAAGACACCAGCGGCCTACAGCGCTCTCCAGGTCAACGCAGCCGTAAAGGTCCGTCCGTCTATTCATCCACCCGTCCGTCAGCCATCTTGTTTTCAAACCCTTTCACGCCCCGGCACCTCCCTACCTCTCCCACCTGCTCTCCCCCCCACTCCCCCACCCGCTCGGCCGGCTCCAGCCTCCTGCTTGTCCCTCCCCCCCCCCCTGGCTTGGGGTCGTGCTCCGCCGCTGTTTAGCGCTCTGGGACGCTGTCCTGCTGGCGGGGGCGCTGTGTAAACACCAGCTATTGTTGTTGTCAGGGCCTCGGGACGGATGAGGAAACACTGGCTGAGTTGCTCTGCACCAGGTCCAACACAGAAATCCAGGACATGGCTGTCATCTACAAACAAGGTCAGAGGATGGGGTGGGGGCATAGAGACAGGAGGAGGCCATTCAGCCCCACAAGCCTGTTCCGCCATTCTATAAGATCAAGGCTGATCTGTACCTCAACTTCTAACCCTAACCCGCCTGTGTTTAGGGCTGTGTTTAGGCTTGTGTTTGGGACTGTGTTCAGGGCTGTATTTGGGGCTGTGTTTATGGCTGTATTTGGGGCTGTATTTTAATAATAATCCTTGCATTTGATATAGCGCTGTTCACGTCGGGAGAGGACGTCCCAAAGCGCTTCACAGAACACACTGTAAAGTGATTGACTGTATATTTGTGGGCGAACGCGACAGCCAATTGCGCACAGTAATGTCCCACAAAGCGTTGTAGATTCAAAATGACCAATTTTTTATTATTGTTTTTTTTTGTTTTGGAGGATTATTATTAGGCTCTGTGTGGGGTAAGGAAACTTGCCCGAGGGTTCGCCCTCTGCCTGGAATTGAACTCAGGTCTCTCACTTGCAAAGCGAGTGCTCTAACCACTGAGCTACAGGACTCCAACTTTTGGGCTGAGTTTAGGGCTGTTTTTGGGGCTGTGTTTATGGCTGTTTTTGGGGCTGTGTTTATGGCTGTATTTTGGGCTGTGTTTAGGGCTGTATTTATGGCTGTGTTTAGGGCTGTGTTTGGGGCTGTGTTTGGGGCTGTGTTTATGGCTGTTTTTGGGGCTGTGTTTATGGCTGTATTTTGGGCTGTGTTTAGGGCTGTATTTATGGCTGTGTTTAGGGCTGTGTTTGGGGCTGTGTTTGGGGCTGTGTTTGGGGCTGTGTTTAGGGCTGTATTTTGGGCTGTGTTTAGGGCTGTGTTTAGGGCTGTGTTTGGGGCTGTGTTTGGGGCTGTGTTTAGGGCTGTGTGGGGGATTGTGTGTGACTGGTTGTGTGTTCCCCAGAGTTTAAGAAGGATTTGATGGACGCCATTAAAGGAGACACCAAAGGAAACTTCCAGAAACTGCTGCTCGCTCTGGCAAAGGTAACCTCCAGAGAGGGAGGGGCTATATGGGTTTTGAGGAGGGGCTATAAGGGTTGAGGGAGGGGCTTGGGTTTGGGGGAGGGACTGTAGGGATTGAGGGAGGGGCTTGGGTTTCGGGGGGGCTGTAGGGGTTGAGGGAGGGGCTTGGGTTTGGGGAGGGGCTGTAGGGTTGAGGGAGGGGCTGTAGGGGTTGAGGGAGGGTTTGGGGGAGGGGCTGTAGGGGTTGAGGAGGGTTTGGGGGAGGGGCTGTAGGGGTTGAGGAGGGGCTTGGGTTTGGGGGAGGGGCTGTAGGGGTTGAGGGAGGGGTTTGGGGGAGGGCTGTAGGGGTTGAGGGAGGGGTTTGGGGAGGGGCTGTAGGGGTTGAGGGAGGGGTTTGGGGGAGGGGCTGTAGGGGTTGAGGGAGGGTTTGGGGGAGGGGCTGTAGGGGTTGAGGGAGGGGCTTGGGTTTGGGGGAGGGGTTGGGGGGGGGGGCTGTAGGGGTTGGGGGGGCTTGGGGTGAGAGGTCAGAGTCTCTGATTGGTTGTTGACTGGTCCCCAGGGAAACCGAGATGCCAACTCCAAAATCATTGACTATGAGCTGATTGAGGCGGATGTTAAGGTGAGGGTTATTATTAATATAATTATTGTTATGATGTTACTATTATTGTGTATTGTTATTACATTATTGTAACATTAGTATTCATATTATTACAGTAGTATTAATATTACAGTAGTATTAATATTACAGTAGTATTAATATTACCTTATTGTTATGTGAGGTTTATCACTAACTGCTCACTGAGCCCTCGTCTCGGGATGTGCTGAGTTACTGTATATTTATGACATTATTAGAGGGGGTTATGGTGTATTGTTGTTATGATGTGAGTGTATGTTATGTGTTCAGTGTTGATAAC
>NW_024705868.1:0-2500 GCF_018977255.1 Callorhinchus milii | reverse complement strand
TATCTATCTATCTATCTATCTATCTATCTATCTATCTATCTATCTATCTATCTATCTATCTATCTATCTATCTATCTATCTATCTATCTATCTATCTATCTATCTATCTATCTATCTATCTATCTATCTATCTATCTATCTATCTATCTATTTATCTATCTATCCATTCATCCATCCATTCATCCATCCATCCAACCATGTATCCATCCATTCATGCATGCATCCAACCGTCCATCCATCCGTCCGTCCGTCCGTCCGTCCGTCCAACCAACCATTGAAGTATTGCGTGAACTTAAATCGTAATTGTTTTTATGATATTATGATATTATGATATTTGTCACATCAAACTTTTCATAGAATTTTTTTAATCGCAGGAATATACCCACTGAAATAAATTGTCATTTGTTAATAGCACCATGAAGCAACATTCAACAAAATAAACTTGTGTTGATTTTTCATAAAAAATCAATTTCAATAAATTTTAAGGTAAAGAAAAACAACAAAAAATTATGCTTGTTTTTGAACAAGATGCACAGAAATTACTTTAATGAAAAATCAAATAAATGTTTTCAATGTAGTTTTTAAGAATTTTACTTTTTAAAAATTTAATATGTAATGTCATAAAATCATTAAAATTATTTGAATGTATTCATATAGTTATATGAATTTCTGTGCATCTTATTCAAAAACAAATTAAATTTTAATGATTGCCTTTTACGAAGTTTAATAATTTTAATTATTTTAGTGTTCGATCTTGTAGCGAAGATTCTAACAAATTTTTTTGCGTACCAATCTGAAGGTAAGTGACATTTGCTGCGATTCTAACCCAAACCCTAACCCTAACGCTAACCCTAACCATAACCATAACCCTAACACTAACCCTAATCCAAAAATAAGCATAATTTGGCTTATATGTTTTATTTCTATGTTTTATATGATAATATCGAGTGAGATAAAATGTTTAGAAGTAATCATTTTCTAAAAATAATTCAAACTAGTGGTCAAAACATCCACCAAAATAAAAGTGCCGAGATTTTTTTCAAAATATTGCGTGAACTTAAATCGTAATTGTTTTTATGATATTTGTTACGATCTCCACATCAAATTTTTCATAGAATTTTTTTAGTCGCAGGAATATACCCACTGAAACAAATTAATAGCACCATGAAACAACATTCAACCAAATAAACTTGTGTAGATTTTTCATTAAAAAATCCATTTCAATAAATTTTAAAGTAAAAAAACAAACAAAATTATGGTTGTTTTTGAAAAAGATGCACAGAAATATCTTTAATGAAAAATCAAATAAATGTTTTTAATGTAGTTTTTGAAAATTTACTTTTTAAAAATTTAATATGTAATGTCATAAAATCATTAAAATTATTAGAATGTGTTCATATAGGTATATGAATTTCTGTGCATTTTATTGAAAAACAAATTAAATTTTAATGATTGCCTTTTAATAAGTTCAATAAGTTTAATTATTTTAGTGTACGATCTTGTAGGGAAAATTCTAATAGATTGTTTTGCGTACCAATCTGAAGGCAAGTGATATTTGCTGCGATAATAACCCTAACCCTAAACCTAACCCAAAAATAAGTATATTGTGGCTTATACGTTTTATTTCTATGTTTTATATAATAATATCGAGTGAGATAAAAGGTTTAGAAGAAATCATTTTAGAAAAATAATTCAAACGAGTGGTCAAAACATCCACCAAAATAAAAGTGCCGAGATTTTCTTCAAAATATTGCGTGAACGTAAATCGTAATTCTTTTTATGATATTTGTCACGAACTTCACATGAAATTTTTCATAGAATTTTTTTTAATCGCCGGAATATACCCACTGAAATAAATTGTCATTTGTTAATAGTACCGTGAAACAACATTCAACAAAATGAAGTTGTGTAGATTTTTCATAAAAAATCTATTTCAATAAATTTTAAACTTAAAAAAACAAACAAAATTATGCTTGTTTGTGAACAAGATGCAGAGAAATTTCTTAATGAAAAATCAAACAAATGTTTTTAATGTAGTTTTTAAACATTTACNTTTTGGATGGATGGATGGATGGATCTTTGTATGTATGTATGTATGTATGTATGGATGGACGGACGGACGGACGGACCGGACGGACGGACGGACGGATGGACGGACAGATGCATAGAAGGATGGATGGATGGAAGAATGGATGGATGGATGGATGGATGGATGGATGGATGGATGGATGGATGGATGGATTGATGGATGGATGGATGGATGGAAGAATGGATGGATGGATGGCTAGACGGATGGACGAACGGACAGACGGACGGACGGACGGAAGGACGGACGGACAGACGGACGAACGAATGGACGGACGGATGCATAGAAGGATGGATGGATGGCTAGACGGACGGACGGACGGACGGACGGATGCATAGAAGGATGGATGGATGGATGGATGGATGCATAGAAGGATGACGGACGGACGAACGGACACACGGACGGACGGACGGA
>NW_024705867.1:0-21463 GCF_018977255.1 Callorhinchus milii | reverse complement strand
CCCACTCCCCCCTGCTCTCTCTCTCTCTTTCCCCATAGCCCTGATCAACCCCACTCCCCCCGCGCTCTCTCTCTCGTTCCCCATAGCCCTGATGAACCCCACTCCCCCCGCGCTCTCTCTCTCGTTCCCCATAGCCCTGATGAACCCCACTCCCCCCGCGCTCTCTCTCTTTCTCTCCCCATAGCCCTAATCAACCCCACTCGCCCGATTCCGGCATTTCCCCCAACCCCTGGAATTCCATCCCCCAGTCACTCCGCCTCGCCCTCTCCTTCAAGTCCTGCCTCAAGACCCTCCTCTTCGACCATGCCATCGGTTGTTGTTGGGTGGCCGGACAGGAAAGAGCTGGAAACTCACCGTAGGTATCGTAGGGGTCGGTGTTCAGGCCGGGCATGTTCCAGCAACAGATGGTGCCGTCCATCCCGCCACTGAAACAATGGTCTCCTTTGGCGCTGACCGCGATCGAGAGGACGGGATCTCTGGAACGTAGGGAACAACGGATTTGTCACGCCTGCGGCTCCTGGCGCTCCCCCCCTCCCCGCGGGAATATCGGCGCTGAGCTAACCCTCCACCGCCCCCCGCCTCCCCCACCCGAGCATAGAATCAACCCATCGTGCTCATCTTACCCAACTCGTCCCCACTCTTTCTGCTTTTATCCCAACTAGTCCCCACTCACTCCCCCGCCCTTACCCCAACTAGTCCCCACTCAGGGCAGAGTGGCTGAAAACACGGCCGCTGATGGTGAAGTGGAGTTGGGAGAACACAAGAGGAATGAGGTGTGAGCAGGCGGGAGAGGTAGGGAGTTGTTAGGACACTGTATAACCCTGTGTGTGTGTGTGTGTGTGTGTGTGTGTGTGTGTAAATCGCCAAATCTGTCCCTTTGGGTGTATTTCCTGTTGTTAATCTGGAATCGGTTCTGGATTATACTCACATGTGTCCTCTGAAAGTATATATGGGTTCCACATCCAGAGCAGTACTCCTGGAGACAAAGCAACCATAAGAAATGTTTCGATGATGTTATATATACACACACACACACATAGATATATATATATAAAATAATGTTGTTACTCAATCCACGACTGTATGTGGAAATCGCTGTGTACAATTGGCTGCCGCGGTTCGCCCACAAAGTACATAGTCACTACACTCTACAATATATGGTATAGAGTGGGGTCCTGTAGTGCAGTGGTCAGAGCACTCGCCTCGCAAGCGAGAGGATCGCGGGCTTGATTCCCGGGCGGGGGAAAACCTTAGGCAAGTTTCCTTACCCCACACACACAGACACACACAGACACAGACACGCTCACGCGCCTCTGTTTACTTAGCAGAAAGTAGGAACCCGGTTGGTCAGTCAGATCCCTTTTCCAGGGGGTCATAAAATCTCCCCAAAGAATAATAATTTTAAAAAATCAGCCAGGACTGTTTGTGGGGACGTCGCCAGGCGCGATTGGCGGCCGCGTTTCGCCCACAAAACACACGGCAACCGCACTTTACGGCGTGTCCCGTGAAGCGCTTTGAGGCGTCTGGAAGACGTGATCAGGTCCCGGGTCAAACGCCGGGATTATTACTATGATTATTATTATGACTGTGATGCTGACGATGATGTGAACGGGAGCACTTGCTTTTTGGCGGGCACGGTTTTCTGCAGGTTCCACAGTTTGAGGGTTCGATCCTCGGAAGCCGTGACCAGCACCGGCTCCTCCGCGTGGAAAGCCAGCGCCCGGATCCCGTCGAAGTGACTGCGCAGCGTGTACTTGGGATTCCACGTCTTCCGGAAGCCATCCTTCTTGTCGGCGATCTGCAGCGAGACCGGTGAGGGGAGGAGGGGGAAGAGAGAGGGAGGAAAGACAGGGGAAGGAAGAAAGCCGAGTTACGATGACTCTCCGGACCGCATTTTTCCTTTTTGACCATCCCAAACCGCTAATAACAACGATAATATTCCTCGCATTTTCCTCGACGCGCTTCGCGAGGTTTTGCCGGAAAGTGGAGTGACTGTGTGTTTCGCGGGGCGAAAACACACCGACAAAAGACAAGCGGCCGACTGCACTTTACAGCGCATATCCCGTGATACAGAGCTTTGAATCGCAGCGAAGACGTGATCAGCGCTGGATCAAATGCGATTATTATTACTTTATTGTTAGTGTTGTGAGCCAGGAACGCCGAGAGAGAGAGAGAGAGAGAGAGAGAAAAAGGGCTGCTCACTTTTCACGGGTACTTACATCGGACACCAAGTCGTTGTCGTTGGTGACAGTCAGGTCCGCCAGCTCGCCCAGGCTCATCGCCCCATCCCCGACACCCTCCACCCCCATGATAAACTTGCCGGCGTCTGAAGGAAAGGGCAGAGGGTTGGCTGTAATCGGAGCACAAGCAGAAATGCTTTAAACAGAGCACCACCACCGCAGCCACCATCATAATCCTCGCGTCTGATATCGCGGCGTCGAGAAGTCTCAGAAGCGCTTCACAGGACCCACTGTCGAGTGGAGCGACTGTGTTGTTTTGGGGGCGAAACGCGGCAGCCAATTGCGCCCAGCGACGTCCCCACAAACAGCCACGGACTGAATGACCCAAATCGTTATTTTTTTGGGGGAGGAATTATTACCCCCGGAAAGCGATTCCCCCCCCAATCGACTAACAAGCGGGCTCCTACTGACTGCCGGGAAACAGAGGCGTGTGTGTGTGTGCGCGGACTAAGGAAACTTGCCTAAAGTTTCACCCTGTCCTGACCCGCCCGGGAATCAAACCCTGGTCCTCTGGGTTGCGAGGCGAGGGCTCTAACCACTACATGACAGGACTCCATTACCATTATTTAGCTGGTGTCACAATAACACACTGACTGTGAGGCAGACCACAGGCTGACTGACACACAGACCACAGCTGCGTAACTTCCGGGAGGTAAAATGACACCACACCTTCGCTGGGCTTGGCTGGTCCGGCGATGGCGGAGGGAATGGAGGGCAGGGTGTCCAGGTCCTGGAAATCCGGCAGTGCGTTTGCAAGCTTCGGCTGGTGACTCCCTGCGGATCGGGGTGATAATTAATAATAATAATAAAAATAATCCTCGCATTTCATGCAGCCACGTGTCACGTCTTCGAGACCTGCAGTGACTGTGTGTTTTGTGGGCGGAACGCGGCAGCCAATTGCGCCCAGCGACGTCCCCACGAACAGTCGGGGAGTGAGTGACCAAATTATTATTATTATTTTTTTTTGGGGGGGGAAAGGAGGGGAATTACTCAGTTTGTTGTTGTTTTGAGACACGGCTTGAATGAGGTGCGGGAGGGAGGGGACTAAGTGTGGGAGTGAGGGCGTGAGTGAGGGAGGTGAGGGAGGGGGGGAGCGAGAGATTTGGCCGGCTTGCCTTACCGAGCTCCTTGCCGTCCCCCAGGCCTCTGGCCTCCCCTCCCGTCTCCTCCTCTTCGCCGGTGCCCAAGAAATGGAACTCGTTCAGAGCGTCCACTGTCTCGCAGTCCATGCCCAGGTTCGTGGCCGTCAGCATCTCCCCGCCCACCTGCAACTCACCACGACAACAGGTCACACACCTCCACTCCCGCAACTCGGCACAACAACCCGTTCACGCTCGTCACTCCTGCAATTCACACGGGAGGGAGGGGGATGTGGACAGGAACGAAAGCACCCACCTTGATCCGCTGTTTCTTGCTGAGTCTCTGTGCGACCGAGAGGTCAGGAGGAATACTGTCCACGTCGTCCTCCTCGTCGCTATCATCGTCCATGTTCTGTAGGACCGGCATCTTCAGCACCGACTGGGTTAACCCATCCCGCAGCTCACCTCCCGCGTTCCTGCGGAGAGAACCGTAATAATAATAATAATAATAATCCTTGCGTTTGACCCGGCGCCCGATCGAGCCTTCGAGACGTCTCAAGGCGCTTCACGGGATATTCTGCGAAGTGTAGCGACCGTGTGTTTTGGGGGCCAATCAGTCGCGGATTGAGTGACCAAATTATTATTATTTGAAGAAATTATTACCCCCTCACCCCCCACCTCACAGAAAGCGATCTGCCAATTGACTAACAACCCGGGTTCCTATTTACCGCTAAGGTCAACCAGAGGCGTGCGGAGAAAGGAAAACTGCCCAACATTACGCCCTGTCGGGAATCGAACCGGAGTCGACGTACAGATCAGCCGTGATCTACTAGAATGGCGGAACAGGCTCGAGGGGCTGAGTGGCCTCCTCCTGTTCCTATGTTCCAGGCCCCGCAGATCAGAAGATATCAAGCTGAAAGCTCAGTCGGCGCTACGATTGGCATCGGTATTCCCGAGGTGATGACAAGGCTAATAATAATCCTTCCTTTGATACGGAGTCACCCGGGAGACAGAAATCGGGAGTTCAGGTACAGATCAGCCCCAAACTGACGAGGACAGGCTCGAGGGGCTGAATGGCCTGCTCCTGTTTCTCCGTTCCCATACTTGTCAGGTCAGGCTATTAAGTAGTCGAGTGGCGTTGTGGTTTTCTGAGTGGTTTTGATGAGTCAGTGGGGAGAAATTATTTCCGCTGGCGAGTCAGTGACTTCAGGGCATCGATTTAACAGTGTGAGTAAACGGGGGCGATTAGGAGAATTTTCTTTACGCGCGTGGGTGGGATGTGGAATGCCTTGCTGGGAGCGAGAGGCAAGGCACAATCCGTGCTAGCTTTCGAAAGAGAACTAGATAACCGCCTAAAGAGGGGTCAACCGCCGCGAGAAGGGGCCAACGATCCTTGTAATTGACAAAACGACGGTAGCGTTAAGTGGTCCGAGCACTCGCCTCGCAAGCGGAAGGACCTGGGTTCAACTCCCAGGCAGGGCGAAACCTTACTCCACACACACACACACACCCTCTACACCGCCCCCCCCCCCCCACCCCGTGCGCGCACACACGAGTAACGTGTCGACAGGCTCAGGTAACAGCTCGCTCACCTCTTAATCTGCTCCTCGATCTGTTTGACCAGCGGAGAGTCGCCCCCGTTGAGGACGGGCCCCAGGCTGTTCTCCTGAGGCTCCACGTTGCACTCGGGGCTGGTGTGGCCCAGCATCGACCTCACCCTCTTTGTCCGCACGTCCAGGATGGTGTCCGTGTAGCCGACCTCGTGGAGGTACCTGCAGCACAACAACGACGACTTGGCATTGTTACCGCGCTGGGCAGCGCCCGACAGTGGGCGCGACCTGGAGATGGGGCGGGAGGGGGCAAGGCAGAGGCAGGGATAGGGAGGGAGAGCGAGAGAGTGAGAAGAGTTTTGAGGGGTGGCACTCACTGTCTCAGCAGCTGTCTCCCCTCTTTACACCACACTGGGCTGCTCGGCTGTATGGTCGGGAGCTCTGGGCCATTGATTACAGCTGGAAACAGAGGAAAGAAGCTCGAAACTGCAGCCCAGGCTATCAACAAACCTCTTTACACGCGTGATACGCCGCCCCCTTTAGTCACGCGAGTCCCGGAGTGGTTAAGACCCCTCGCCTCGCAAGCGAGGTTCGATTCCCAGGTCAGAGCGAAACCTCCGGTTAAGGTTCCTCACTCTACACTCGCGCCTCCGTTTGCCTAAAGTAAGTAGGAACCCAGTGGTTAAGTCGATCGGCTTTCTGCAGGTGATAAAAATGCGGTCACTCAATCCACGACTGTTTGCGGGGACACTGGTCAGGTTTCTCCCCACAAAATACACAGTCACTACACGCTACAATATCGTCTGTGAAGCGCTCTGGGATTTACACAGACCCCGAGTGAGGGGCGCTATATCAGTGCAAACTGTGGTTGAAGCCGTTTGGAGACGTCGCAACGATGTGCTAAGGCGCTATTTCAAATGCAAGGATTATTGCTGACATTAATTATTATTCAAGTCCCGCTCAAGATCCTCCTCTTCGACCAATGCCATCGGCCACCCCCCCTTCCCCTCCCTCCCCCCCCCGACCGACCCCAGCTCCGGCCTGGAATGCCGATACTCAGTCCAGCGCCTTGGGACGTTCTCCCGACCCGAATGGCGCTGTGCAAATGTAATCTGGTTGCTGTTATTGGGGTTGGTCTGGGCAAACCTGCTACCAGCTGCTGCCCGCCCACACAGTCGGACCACGCCAGGAATGTCGAGACGCCCAAAGATCTGTAGCCGTGCCGAGGGGCAAGCTTAGCGTTGGCGAGGGATTGGCAAAGTCCGATTGTGCAATGCGACAAAGACCCCGTGATGTTCCTCTACCCAAAGGCCACCATTAATCACGCGGTCAGACCTGAGCAAGCCCGGGCCTGGGGTGAGATATAAATCCTATAGTGTTAACAGCGGAAACGGCTCCTCCACGGCCCCGACACAGCTGCTCCAGGTGAGGGAGTGAAAGCTGCCGCTGGTGGCTTCAGACACAAGTCTGAACACACCTGAAACCTCAGGCAAGTTTCCTGACTCCACACACACGCCTCTGTTTACCCAGGAATAAGTAGGAACCCGCTTATTATGAACACGTCGACATCCTCGCTCGCCCTGACTGAAACCTGGATCACTCCAGGCGACACCTGGCCCCCGACTGAGGCCACACCACTCCTTACTCTTCTGGAACCCTCCCCTCCTTTGAGCACCTTGCCCTCTATCACCCCTCCGACCTTTCCCTCAAAATTCTCCTCGTCTACCGCCCCACCAAGCCTTCCCCCAACTTCATCCCTGACATCTCCACCCTCCTATCTTCCCTCTTCCTTTGCACTGAACGACTCCTCATCCTCATCCTTCACTTCACCCCCACCGGCACTACCTCTGCTGACTTTTCCTCCCTTATCTCCTCCCTCAATCTCTCCCTCCACATCCACTCCGCCACCCACGTCTGTGGTCAACCCCTCGACCTGGTGATCACTCGGGGCCTCACCGTCTTGGACCTCTCATTGACAAAGTCATCTCGGACCATCACTTCATCTCCCTTAACTCCTCAATCCCTCTTCTCCACCCCCACCCAATCCACCTTCATCTCCTACTGCCCTGGAAAAAAATCTCCACTCCCATCTCCCTCTCGGCTGCCTTAGGAGTCACCTGAACTCCTTCCCCCCTGGGCGTTCTCCCACAATGACCTATCCTCCTCGGTCACCCTTCTCCACAGCTCCCTCTTCTCCACTCTCGATTCCCTCGCTCCCCTCTCTTCCCGAACCATCTCCTACTCACGCAAGTCACGTTGGTACACCAGTCAATTCCGCTCCCTTGAAGCCCAGGTGTGTTCCGCTGAGCATTCCTGGCTTAACTGAAGAGCATTCCCACTGAGCCAGGCCAACAGTCCTGGCCTTTCACTAAAGCTTCTTCCTCTCTCTCCCTTCCCTTCTACCGTGCCCACAACAAACCTCATGAGACGCATACCTGCCTCGCCACCTCCATTGCCTCCTTCGAGACCCGGCTCAACACCCTCCTCTTCGACCGTGCCTTCGGTCACCCTCTCACTCACCCTGTCCTCCACCCTCCTCGACCCCCAGCTCGGGTCCAAAACTCTGATTGTCCAGCGCCTTGGGACATCCTCCCGACGTGAAAGGTGCAATACAAATATAATTTTTGTTGTTGCTGTATATATATATATAAACACGCAACGAGTCCCAGCTGGGAACCGACGTATTCACCTGAGTCCGACGTATCCATCTTCACCTCATCCTGAACGGGCTCCGTCCCGTACTTGAGTTTGTGGTACTTTATCCTGGAAAATAAAACACAGCGACGAATGAGACAGAGGTCGCGAAATCAGAGTAGTATAAGCACCTCGGAACTCCCAGGGAATTCAGAACATATCTGCTCAGTGAACAAGTAGTAAACGTGTGGAACCGACTCCCGAGGGAGGGCGACAGATAAACGGTGGAAGCAGGAACTGTCGATTCTTTACAAGCACAAATTAGATTGATTTCTGTTGGGAAATAATACCTGGGGAGACGGTATATAGTTTGGGACACGACATGACGTGTCAAGCGACTGCCGGGATGGTGGAAGGCAAACCGGATGGACCTTGGCCTCGCGAATGCTTAACTTATTCGAATGCAAGGATTATTATTACTATTATTGTTGTTATAATACAGCAACCCTCAAGCAGGGCAGTGTCTCAGAGCGCACACATAGGATTCCTCGTGACCCAAAGCCCCTGACCAAAGTGAGCTCAAACCCCCACAGATTAGTAGTTCATCCCTGGCTCCCAGACAGCTGGGGATGCCTGGGGAGAAAGACCCGGAGCCCGGCTGACTGGCACACGCTTACCTCTCCTGCTTCAAGGCGTATTCTAACATCTTGATCCTCCTCACCAGATCTTTCTTCAGATTCTCCTGGCCTTTCCTCTCCCCTTGTAAAAAAGCCACGAGCGCCTGGAAAACAACACGGGCGAACAACGTCGACTGACGTGCAAAGGATAATAACACACCTTGCCCTTGATACCGCGTCTTATCACGTTGTTGAGACGTCTCGAAGCTCTTCGCAGAATATACTGTAAAGTGAACGGACTGTTAGATTTTGTGGGCAGAACGTGGCATCCAATTGCGCACAGTAGTGTCCCACAAACAGTCGTGGATTGAGTGACCAAATTTTTTTTTTTTAAGGGATTATTTAGGGATTTTGAAGGAAATCACGTTAACACTGATTCCCGGCATCCGACTGCCACTGAGTGCCAGATCACAGCGTGGAGATTTAATCTACTTTGGTCCGGATAATCTCACTAAAATTCATCCCCCGAACCTGGCAACTCTCCCGCACAGGTAAGTGACCTAGAATATCGCGGCAGAGCCATTTTATGATCACTTTCGGCTCCAAACCAAAGGTTTGAAAAGCTCGAAAGAGAACGGGCATTTCGCACAAGGCAAAGATTTAAAAAAAAAATGCCGTCACTCAATCCACGACTGTTTGTGGGGCCGTCGCTGTCCGCAATTAGCTGCTGCGTTTCGCCCGCAAAATACACAAGTCACTACCCTTTACAGCATATCCTGTGAAGCGCTTTGAGATGCCGCAAAGACGCGTTAAGGCGTTATATCAAATGCAAGGATTATTATTATTATTATTAGAATGTAAACACACCGAGTGTACGTTAAAAACACAAACTGACTTTCCTGCTTGTGGTTAGGTTCTTACATACTGAAGCAGCTCAAAGCTCTTCACAATAATAATATAACGGTAATCATTGTGATCACTGTCGAGAGCAGCGACCGTTTCAGCAGCCCTGGGTGGGGTTGAGCCGAGCAGGACTGAGGTGCGAGCTAACGCAGGGGTGGGAAAGAGGAACTGGGCTGTGGAGATAATAATGATGATAATAATCCTTGCATTTGATATAGCGCTTTTCACGTCGGGAGGACGCACATAGTCAAGATCGCCAAACGCTGAGCTGAGCCTGTGTCACTGTGTGGGTGCTGTCTGACGGCTGGGAATATGGACTGGAAAGGGGTTCACGTACAGCCCTCACGGCACCTACATACATACGCCCCTCGCCCGAACATCTCGTAACACAAAGCATCTCTGCTCCACAAACACGAACCCGCCCTACACGCAACCTATGCCCCAACCTCCCGCCCCCACTCCCCTCGCACGCACCATCCTTACCCGAACGCACCCGCACGCAAACCCCATCACCCACCAACCCCCATCAAACGCTTCCCGCCTACGTACAACCCTACACCCCACCCGCCCCATCACACACACTCACACCCTCTCAACCCATCACTGACCACCCACACCCCCCCCCCACACACCCACACACACCCTCCCACACACACACACACCTACATAAAACCATACACAATCACCTCCACCCATCGCCCTCTCATTCTATCACACCCCCCTCCCCGCCTCGCCCACAGACACCCACACCTGCCCACACTCCCCACACCCAAATATACCCCCATCCCACCCCCGTCGCCATCTTTAATACCAAGATGTCAGCCCTCCTGTGAGCAGCCACAGTGGACTGAGCGGTCAGTCGGTCAGTGAGTGACCCCTTTCAGAAAGACTCCCTCACTGCCTTCCCCCTGGGTCTGGAGGCAGAAGGTGGGGGTGGGGGGGGGAGAGGAGAGAGAGAGAAGAGAAAGAGAGCAAGAGAAGGAGGGAAAGATGGGAAAGAAGGCCCCCCCCAAAAAAACACACACACAGAGAGAGAGGGGGAGAGGAGGGGGAGAGAGAGAGCAGGAGAAGGGGAGAGAGAGGGGGAGGGAGAGGGGGAGAGAGAGGGAGAGGGGGAGAGAGAGAGGAGGGAAAGGGGAGAGAAAGGTGAGTGTGTAAGGCGTGTCTGAGTGTAAAGTGTCTGAGTGTGAAGTGTGTGTTTAAGGTACGTGTGTGTGAGGCGAGTGTGTACAGTGAGTGTGTAAGGTGTGTGAGGTGAGTGAGTGTGAGAGGTGAGGTGAGTGAGTGTGAGGTGAGTGAGTGTGAGGAGTGAGTGTGTACAGTGAGTGTGTAAGGTGTGTGAGAGGTGTGTGAGTGTGAGAGGTGAGTGTGTGAGGTGTGTCTGAGGCGAGTGAGTGTGAGCGGTGAGTGAGTTGAGTGTGTGAGGTGTGTGTGCGGGTTGAGTGAGTGTGAGAGGTGAGTGCGTGTGAGTTGAGTGCGTGAGGTGAGTGTGTGAGAGGTGTGTCTGAGGCGAGTGAGTGAGTGAGTGAGTGTGTGAGGTGTGTGTGAGTTGAGTGAGTGTGAGAGGTGAGTGTGTGAGGTGTGTCTGAGGCGAGTGAGTGAGGTGAGCGAGTGAGTGAGTGAGTGTGCGGTGAGCGAGCGCGAAAGGCCCCGGGAGTTGGGGCCTAGTCCGGGGGCCGGGGACCGGGGCCTCGAGTGGCGGCGCGGGGCCGACCTGCAGCTCCGCTCGCTCGGCTTCCCAGCGCGACTTCTCGAGCTCGAAGCGGCCCCACTCGTGCTGGATGTAGTGCAGGATCCCGGGCACCGTGTAGGCCTCGGCCGGGACCGGGGCCTCGGGCTGGGCCGGGCCCGGGGCCGGACCGGAGGAGGGGGGAGGAGCCGCCGCCGCCATCGCCTCACGGCCGCCGACACCGAGCGCCGAAGCCATGATGGCGTCCATCCCTTCCTTCCTTCCTTCCCGCCCTCCCTCCCTCCCGCTCGCTGCCAAATAGTGAGCCGCCGCCGGCCAGCGAAGGCCGCGCCTGCGCACTGGCCGCCGCCCGCCCCCCCGCCAGATAGTGCGCCGCCGCGCCTGCGCACTGGACCGCCGCCCTCTCCCCCTCCCCTCCCCCTCAGGGAGCCGCGCCTGCGCACTTTGTCCTCCCCGCCGCCAGATAGTGCGCCGCCGCGCCTGCGCACTGGACCGCCGCCCGCTCCCCCCTCCCCTCACCGCCGCCGGGAGCCGCGCCTGCGCACTTTGTCCTCCCCGCCGCCAGATAGTGAGCCGCCGCGCCTGCGCACTGGACCGCCGCCCGCTCCCCGCTGACCGGAGCCGCGCCTGCGCACTTTGCCCTCTCCGCCCACCCCCACCCCCCCCCGCCAGATAGTGAGCCGCGCCCGTCACTGGGGGCCAACCCCCGGCACTTCCTGCCACATAGTGAGCCGACCAGAGAGAGAGAGAGGGAGAGGGAGAGAGGGTTGGTGTTGGGTTTGGCTTTGGGGTTCGGGGTTTAGGGTGGGTTTGGGGTTGGCTTTGGGGATTTGGCTTTGGGGTTTGGCTTTGGGGTTTAGGGTTTGGGTTTAGGGTTTAGGGTTGGGTTTGGGGTTTAGGGTTGGGTTTGGGGTTTGGCTTTGGGGTTTAGGGTTTGGGTTTAGGGTTTAGGGTTGGGTTTGGGGTTTGGCTTTGGGGTTTAGGGTTGGGTTTGGGGTTTGGCTTTGGGGTTTAGGGTTTGGGTTGGGTTTAGGGTTGGGTTTGGGGTTTGGCTTTGGGGTTGGATTTGGGGTTTGGCTTTGGGGTTTGGCTTTGGGTTCGGGGTTTGGCTTTGGCCGGTCCAGGAGGTTGGGGTTGACCTGGGTTCGGGTCGGGTCTGGACCCTCCAGGGGTCGGGTTGGGGTCACGAACAATAACAGCAACTGCCGTTAATTATCAGTGATAACGACGACAACAATTGGAGTCTGATCCCCCCCCCCGTACCCCCCCACCCCACCCACCCCGAGCCACAGGGGGGGGGGGGAGGGCAGGAGGGAGAGTGGGGTGGGGGAGGTGACTGTAAGCACGGCCGAGAAGGGAGGTTGTTGAGCGGGACTTGAAGGGAGGGAGAGAGGGGAGGGGGCAAAGCGGAGGGATTGAGGGAGAGGGGGGAGGGGGCAAGGCGGAGGGATTGAGGGAGAGGGGGCAAGGCGGAGGGATTGAGGGAGAGAGGGGAGGGGGCAAGGCGGAGGGATTGAGGGAGAGAGGGGAGGGGGCAAGGCGGAGGGATTGAGGGAGAGAGGGGAAGGGGCAAGGCAGAGGGATTGAGGGAGAGAGGGGAGGGGGCAAAGCGGAGGGATTGAGGGAGGGCGGGGAGGGGTTTGGAGGGTTTGGATTGTCTCGGGATTTTGAGGTGGACTTTGCAGTCGAGTTCTCATTCAACCCATCCCACCTCCCCACTCCCCCCCCACCTCCCACTCCCCCCCACCTCCCCACTCCCCCCACCTCCCCACTCCCCCCCACCTCCCCACTCTCCCCCCACCTCCCCACTCCCCCCCCCACTCCCCCCCCACCTCCCCACTCTCCCCCACCTCCCCACTCTCCCCCCACCCTCCCACTCTCCCCCACCCTCCCACTCCCCCCCCACCTCCCCACTCTCCCCCCACCCTCCCACTCCCCCCCCACCTCCCCACTCCCCCACCCTCCCACTCCCCCCACTCTCCCCCCACCCTCCCATTCCCCACTCTCCCCCCACCTCCCCACTCTCCCGCCACCTCCCCACTCCCCCCCCCACCCTCCCACTCCCCACCCACTCCCCCCCCACCCTCTCTCTCTCTCTGTGTGTAGGTACCGAGCAACGACTGATGGACGAAACCGTCGCCCTCCCGCGATCAACGACCGTTCAGGGCTGGTGACGAGTGGCAGTGAGTTGGGGGTGAGGGGGGGTGGGGGGAGGGAGGGAGGTGGGGGGGGTGGGGGGGAGGGGGGAGGGAGGTGGGGGGGGTGGTGGAGGGAGGGAGGGAGGTGGGGGGTAGTGGTGGAGGGAGGTGGGGGTGGGGGGGAGGGGGGAGGGAGGGGGGGGTGTGGGGGGTGGGGGAGGGAGGTGGGGGGGGAGGGGGTGGGTGGGGGGAGGAGGGGGGGGTAGTGGTGGAGGGAGGGGGGTGGGGGGGAGGGAGGGGGGGGGGTGGGGGAGGGAGTTGGGGGGTGAGGGGGGTGGGGGGTGGATGTGATTCGAGGCTCTCTCTCTCTCTCTCTCTCATAATCATCATCAACAACAACAACTTTGATTAATACACAGAGCTTTAATCGACCACAACCGGGACCGGGACCCACCGGCCATGCGGGTCACCCTGTGTCAGGCACTGCTGACCGCAGCCATCGCCGTGAACCTGCTGGTGCTGTACTGGGTGTCCGGGGGCCCTCGGCGCCGACCCCCGGGACCGGGGGAGAGGAGGAGGACGACGACGACCACCGCCAAACCGGACGTCACGGTCCTGATCCGCGAGTTCGAGGACTTCGAGAACGGAGTGTCCGGAGTGGTTGAGTCCTTCCTGCGGGAGCGGCCGGAGCTGCCGGTGCTGGTGGTGGTGGACCGGCCGCCGCCTTACCCCCCGCTCCGGCTGCCGGTCGGAGAGAACGTGCGGATGGTCACCCTGGAGCCCGGGCCCGAGCCCGAGGGTCCGGCCCCTGACCGGGACCCCGGGCGGCTCGAGGGGCTCCTGACCACCCAGTTCGTGCTGCTGGTGCCGGACGGGGCGCGGCTGGACTCCGCCCGACAGCTGCAGCGGCTGGTGCGGGAGCTGGAGGCCGGACGGGCGCGGCTCCTGGCGGCCCCTCTGCAGACCCGGACCCCCCACCGCGACCCCCACTGCCTGAACCTGACTGTCAACCTGAGGGAGTGGACGGCGGTCTACGCCCCGGACCCCCGAGGCCGGAGCTGCGGGGCGGTGGCGGGAGAGGCCGTGGTGCTGCTCCGCAGCCGGGACCTGCTGACCCTCTGGCGGCCGCTGGCCAGGCCGCTGCTCCCCGCCCTGTACCTCCAGGCCTCGCTGCGGGGTTGGCCGGTCCAGCTGACCGCCCCGGGCCTGGCCTTCTCCTCCCGACACCGCTCTCTCTTCGCCTCGGACCACAACCGGCACAAGGCCGAGCAGCGCGGCCACCAGCGCTGGGCCACGTTCCTGGGGCAGGTGGGGGTCAAGAGGGTGGTCGCGGCGGACGGGCGGGAGCGCTGGTTCGGCTGCGGGAAGGACACCCCCCGGTGTTTCGGCACTGTGGCCGCCGACACCCCCGACTACCTGTACCGGGGCCGCTGGACCCCCCCGTGCTGCCTGCGGGCACTGCGCGAGACCACTCGGCGCGTGACCCGAGTCCTGGAAGCGTCGGGGGTCCGTTACTGGCTGGAGGGGGGGTCGCTGCTCGGGGCGGTCCGCCACCGGGACATCATCCCCTGGGACTACGACGTGGACCTGGGGCTCTACCGGGAGGACGTGGCCAAGTGCGAGGCGCTGAGCGGTCTGTCCGCCTCGGGATCGGTGGTGGACGAGGAGGGCTTCGTGTGGGAGAAGGCGGCGGAGGGAGACTTCTACCGGGTCCAGTACAGCCGGAGCAACCGGCTCCACGTGGACCTCTGGCCGTTCTTCCCCAGGGACGGGGTCATGACCAGAAGCGGTTGGACCGGCCACAGGCAGGACGTGGAGTTCCCCGAGCACTTCCTGAAGCCCCTGGTGGCCATCCCCTTCGCCGGGGGGAGGGTCCTGGCCCCCAACAACCCGCGCCGCTTCCTGGAGCTGAAGTTCGGAGTGGGGGCGATCGAGAACCCCGAGTACCCCAACCCACTGGAGAAGAGATTGGCGAAGATGGAGGAGGTCCCCGAGCTCTTACATTGACTCGGCGCTGATGTTCGGAGCGAGTGGGGGGAAGGGAGGGGGTGGGGGGAAGGGAGGGGGTGTTCTTGAACCCCAAGTATCTGAACCCCACCCCCACCCCAATCAAAGGAGGATGACCCAAGTCACTGACTGGACAGTGAAGGGTTTGCACCCGAGTCGAGGGTTGGAATCAATTTTTTGGGGTTGATTTTTTTGCCCGACCGAGGGGGGGTCACCGTGACCGGCCGAGGGTCTGACACGCACGGAAACCCGTCACCGTGACCGGCCGGGGGTCTGACACCCACACACGGAAACCCGTCACCGTGACCGGTCGGGTGTCTGACACACACGGAAACCCGTCACCGTGACCGGTCGGGCGTCTGACACACACGGAAACCCGTCACCGTGACCGGTCGGGTGTCCGACCCACACGGAAACCCGTCACTGTGGCTTAAGAGTCTCCAAACCCGACTGAGAATTCCCCACATCCCCTCCACACCCGGGAACCCCGGAGGGTTGAAGGTTGAGAGTCGAGAAGTCGTCGGTGGAGATTATTTCGATTCACTTAAAACTCCTGAAATGAATTTAAATTAACTTTGACTCACTCTTGGGAGTCGATCCGAACCCTGCGAAGAAGATGATGATTTCAGGCCAAGATCTTGAGTAATAATAATAATAATAATCCTTGTATTTGACCCGGCGCCTTATCATGTCTTCTGGACGCCTCAAACGAGTCTTTGGCGTTGGGACAATAAACACGGAATTTGTCGCTCTCTGTAAAACGGGACAACGCTCGGGGGGAGGAGAGGGAAAGGAGAGGGGAAGGGAAGACACCTTTGCACGTTACAGAGGTGACGTCAGCGCCCGGGGGGTGCATTGAGTTGGAGCCCCCGCTCTGTGCTGCTACTGACCTCAGTCGTGGCGACAACAAAACACGTCCACCTTTACACGGCGCCCATCAAGTCGGGAGGACGTGCTAAGGCGCTGGACGGTCAAGGGTTTGCAGGGCTGGAGTGTGGGGCGCGGGGGGTGGGGGGGTGGAATAAGCCAAGGTCCTCCTCCATATTGCTATCTGGATATCCCCCCGTCCCCTCGCCGAGCACTGCGCTTCCCCTGACCTGGGAAAACCCACCGACTCTAATCCCTCCACCCCTCTCGCCTCCTCTGCGATGGGGCTCTCTCTTAGCCCAGAGCGAGGGCCGAAATCGTTCACTAAAACCGCGCTGGCGCTCAGGCCGCTGCCGCTGCGCCCGTCCGAACGCCATCGGTGAGTGTAAAGCGTTCCGCTTTTTTGCTGAGATTAAATCACGACTCGGGCGAACGATTAAAATCTCGGGATGGAGGTCAAGATTATTTGTGGTTTTCGCTCCCCCGCCGTCAACAACAGCTGCTAACACACACCCCCCCACCCCCACCACACCCACACCCCCACCCCGCGCAGGCACGAAGGTATAAAAGTCCTCCGACGTGAGCGAGTGCGGTGATGATAACACTTACGTTCCGACGCGGCACCTTTCATGTTGGGAGACGTCTCGAGGCGCTTCACGGGATATCGCTGCCGACTGCAGTGACTGTGCGTGGTGGTGGTGGTGGGGGGGGAGAGAGGAAATTGTCCATTAGAACTAACGGGGGTGGCCTCAGTTTGGAGTCTCCCCCCCCCCCCCCCCACCAGCGCAGCACTGAAGCCTCAGCCCGGATCGAGAGCTCAAAGGTTACACGTTGGACCGCAAAATGTCGGGCTCTGTGACGGTCTCCAGTGGCCGGTTCCTGAGCCGGGAGGGGCCGCGGTATCCCAGGGCGCTCGCCGCTGATGGCGGCCCCGGTCTGGCCCGGTCTGGCCCGGCCCATCGGCAGGACCTGGAAGGGCCCGAGCAGTCACCGGGGGCAGGGAATCCTCCCCCCTCAGCTCCGTGGTCTCCTGCCCAACCCGCCCTACCATCGCTGGACAGGTTGTCAGCCTCTCTGTCCCCCCCCTTTAGAACTCCATCCCTCAACCCTTTGGCCGTTGTTGTTGTTGTTGTTAAAGTGGGGGGGGGCGTGAAAGCGAGCTGCAGTGCACCGATCACACAGGAGGCGCTACACGTCACACATCTTACCCCCGAGGCCAAAAATCCACTCCCAACTAAAGCTCCGAACTCGGAAGAAGAGACGTCTCAAAAGCGCTTCACAGAATACATCATGAAGCGTAGTGACCGTACGTTCTGCGCACGGCGGCGTCCCACAAACAGCCACCCAATTTCTTCTTATTTTTTTTTCTTTTGAGGAATTATCATCAGGCGGGCGAAGCAAGGAAACTCGCCCAAGGTTTTGCCCCGGATAATAATTCCGACCGGAAAAGAGATCCAGCAATCGATTTAACAACCGGGTTCCTACTTACTGGTAAACAGACGTGTGGAGTAACGAAACTTGCCCAACGTTTCGCCCTGTACAAGTTTCTCCGCGGAAGCCCCCCCCCACCACCCCCCGCAACACACACACACACACAAAATATCCTTAAAAAAACAGTACAATTAAAAATTAAGTTTTATTCCAACTTCACAGCTCCTGGAGGCTACAACCAGTTTATTTCCGTTTCTAATTGGTTTCGAGTTTCGCTGAACCGAGTACACGACACAGAGAAAAGCGGTCGTCGCACACCCACGTCGACGAAAGTCAGCATTAGTGACCCCCACGGTGACGGGGTTTTAACCTTCGCTGGAAAAAAAAACCCCCACAGCGACGCATAACTGACGTCTGGGCAGCAATGGAGTTCCTTGTGAAAATTTCCGATGCAAACCACCGCGATTTCTGATGAAAATCCGGAGAGCGTTTGCGAGTTACTGAGACGGCAGAGATAAGATTATCGGAAAGGAATGCGCTCTCTCTCTCTCTCTCTCTGGACGCATCTTGCTTACCTAATTCCGGAGAGTATTAGGCACAAGTTGGTGAACGCCGAGGCTCGGTGCGGGTGGTGGGGGGGGGGGGGAGTCGTGGGAGAGCCCGGAGTGTGCGTTGGGGCAACTGCTGGAGTCTAACCGGCTAACACCACGGTTTGCCCATTGGCAATAATAATAATAATAATAATAATCCTTGCATTTGATACAGTGCCTTATCACATCTTCGAGGCGTCTCAAAGCGCTTCACGGGATATACTGTAAAGATGCACACGGCGGAGTCCCACAGTCAGTCACCAAATTATTATTGTTTTTTTGAGGTGATTGTTAACGCCCGGAATAGCGATCCCAATCAAACAACAAGCGATTACATGTTATATTTATACTGACATCGCCGCTCGGTCAGCGCACACGCACAGACACAGACGCACAGACACAGACGCACAGACGGGCGGAGGAATGCATTCCCAGGGATTTGCGGAGATGAAAGATTCTCCGATCAATCGCAGCAACTCGAAAAACAGGTCTCGCCCATTTCTCGACCGAGCACGTTCACGCTGGAGGAGAGAAGGCAGAGGCCGATATGATTACAGTCGCTTAAGATTCCAAAGATAACGTGGACTGTGATAAATTATTTTGTCCTGAACAGTAGAACCAGAGGACGTGGCCTGCGATTGAAGTGGTGGGGGGGGGGGGGGGTATTCAGACAGACGGACAGACGGACGGTGGAAGCAGAAAGTGTCGATGCTTTCAAGCAGAAATGGATCGATTTCTGTCGGGAAATAATTAGGAAAAAAAGCCGAGAGAGAGAGAGAAATGGCCCAAAAATAGGAATGATTCGAAGGCTTCATAAATTAACCTTTAAATACTGTTTTAAGTATATATATATATATATATGTGTATATATTTATCCTTTGTCTATTCCTCACCCAGGAATCCATCCTTTGGGATAATAATCCTTGCATTTTTGACCCGGCGCCTGATCACGTCTTCGAGACGTCTCAAAGCGCTTCACAGGATACACTGTAAAGTGTGTAGTGACTGTGTATTCTGTGGGCGAATCACTGGAAGTTCAGAATGCGGAAATGGGGAGGGAGGGGTGTGTGTGTGTGGGGGGGACGGGGGGGGGGAATGGGGGACGGACGTGAACAGTCGATCCTCATTCTGCACCAGATTTTTTTTTAGGGAAACTTAAACCTTCCCCCTTCCCCGGAATGTGGCCTCTAGCAAACCATTGGCAAAAGTGATACTGCATGTAGTAATAATAATAATAATAATAATTAATGCCAGTCTGCCACACACACACACACACACCCACACACACTCCACGATACAGAGCTGTGCGAGACGACTAACACCGGGTAACATTTCTAAGCATTCGAAGACGACGAACACTGGGTATTTCTGAGTATTTTTTTTCTACTTCAGTAGTGGTACCACTTCGTGTGGATATATATATATAAAATATTAATAATCATTGCTTTTGACACAACGCCCTATCACGCCTCAAAGCGCTTCACAGGACATATTGTAAAGGGTAGTGACTGTGTGTTTTGGGGGAGCACCGCGATGTCCCACAAACAGTCGTGGTTTGAGGTGACCACGTTATCATTGTTGGTATATTAAAAAGCACACGCGACGTGTTGCTCGGAACACAAAACGCTTAACCAGCGAAGAGGAGGAGAAGATGGTACTGAACAGGTTCTCGTGGTCAGACCCGGTAACCGGTTAGTTAACAGCTCCAGTAACCGCTCTCGTTTATCAGCCCTTAACCACATAGATCGGAACAGTTCGTCTCCACCACATTGACATCCTCTGCTCTGGACTGAATCCGGATTCTCTTCTGACGTTTACTTACAATCCAGGGCATAAACCCCAAATGTTTGACTTCAAAAGGTGGGTGAGGGGGGGGTGGGGGGGGGGGGAAAGGGAGGGTGTGACCGCACGGGGTCAATCGAAGTAAAGATACAAACCGAAGCAAAAGGAGTCTTTTAATATCATAAAAATAAAAATAAAATCCAATGATTCAAAAGACCAAGAGATTTCTAACCTTGTACTTAACTCCTTCCCTCTACCACCCCTTCTATTTCCCCCCCCACCACCCGCCCACTCTCTCTCTCTCGCTCGCTCTCTCTCTCTCAGTGAACTGTTCCACCGATGCCATCGGTTCGGAGGCAATGTCCAAGGCGGAACGGTTCATTCGAAAGGCGGCGGATTGGGTGGGTGGGTGGGGTTGGGGGGGTGGAGTGGGCAGGAGGGGGGTATATCGCTACATATCGGTGGGTGATATCATTCGGGATCTACAGTCTACAGAGATTTGGGTTTTAAACCAGGATCGAAGCAATCCCGAGGTTCTAATAAGCTACGGGAGGAGGAAATCTTTGGCAAAAAAAACCAACCCCAAACCATTCTGGCCCGTGTTTCCGGGTTCCCTCTCCTCGTGAGTCAGTGAGTATCGAACCCGGCCCAGGATTCTCCTACAACAACGATACCTAATGCTCCGGGTTAGCAATCCCGTCGCCTTGAGGACTGGGTGGGACGCGGTATAAACGAGGGCGGAGGGGGAGTGTTCTATTCCAGTGGTTACAGACACCTGTGGGTCAGTGTTGGGGGCTGTAGAACGCTTCGATCCACATCAAAACGGACGTTGAAACCATTTAAAGACTCCTGACCTAACACAGCACCTGACGCACACGGACACACACAACACAGACACACGCAACACACACACAGACACACACAACACGGATACACAACACACAGACACAACACACAGCAACCGCACTTATCACAGCGCCTTTACACACCTCACGTGGACACCCACCCGCGGTCTCTCGAAGGAAGCGTTTGACAACAGGGCAGGAGCCCTCGCAAGCAACCAGACCCTCACGCAGAACGTCTCGAATCGTTTCACGGGGGTGCGGGAGGGGTTGGGTTGGGGGTGGGGGGGGAAGAGGAGGAGGCAGGGGACTGAAAACACGTACAAAAGACAACTTTCAGGGGGTTGTGTTCTAGTAGGAGAGCGGAGGGTATTGGGGAGTGGGGGGGGGAGGGGGGCTGGAGAGGTGGATGGGCTTTGGAGGTGTGATGTGGGTTCCACTGAGGTATTTAGCCCCCACCCCTCACAGCCAAACAGAAGCACACACTGACTGACTGACTGACTGACATAGGAACAAGGAGGAGGAGGCCATTCAGCCCCTCAAGCCTGTTCCGCCCTCCGATAAAATCATGGCAGGTCCGTGCCTCAAGTCCAATGACGTGCAAACACACACACACGCACACACAGACACACGCACAGACTCCACACGCGAGCCTTTTAACTACTGCAGTTTACACAGCCCTTCTCACCCCGGGGTTTAACACACCCCACCCTCGCTCCCTCTGGACTAGCGGGAAGGAACTTGCGATGCCCGGGATAGTTTTCCCGCTACTTCCTGGAAGGTGTGGGGCTATTCCGGGTGCAAAATGGGGGGGGGGGGGAAAGAGGGGTATAATATTAACTCATGGGAAAAGAGACACACACACACACAAATATATATATATATATACACACACACCCACACACACATGGACACAAATGAGCCGGGGAGGGGGGACTGTGGGGAAAAAGAACCCCAAATATCTGAACCCAAGCAGAGAGGGAGAGGGAGGGGGGGGAGAGAGAGAGAGAAAGTGTGCGGGTGCACAGTTTTCAGGTAATAATGGGGCTGAAAAAAACCCTTTCCCGCTTACATTTTGTCAGCATCGCAATAA
>NW_024705866.1:0-21517 GCF_018977255.1 Callorhinchus milii | reverse complement strand
TGGCAAAGTCATTTCAAGCTCGGTGTAAAACTCCGTGTATGTGCTGATGATACTCAGGGCGCCACAGTGGCGAGAGAGATGTTAATTACCTCGCCTTGTTTGCAGGATGTCATGGGTTCGATCCCAGTCTCTGACAACGCCTGCTGTATGACCCGACTTTGCATCTCTCTCTCCCCGTGGTCGCGTGGATTTCTCTCCGGGTCCTCTGGTTTTTTCCTTCCACGTTTAGAATCAACGTCGCCACGCGTTTAGAGCATCAGGCTGCAGTAGAACAGTGAGACAAGGCAGGGACGGCAAGATGGACATAGAAGAGAGACCCACAGAGATGGAGCTACTGAGTATCACAGCGAGTTGTATTGTGATAGGGATCAAGAGAATAACGAGCTGCTGGGTGAGCTAAACAAGATATCCCCTCAGCACCACCGGGAGATACAGAGACACGTATACATACAGAGATACATAGAGATACATATAAATACACCTAGAGATACACATACATACACAGATATACATAGAAATACATAAAGATTAAAAGAGAAGCGTATAGATACACATGGAGAAACATAGAGATACACGTAGATTAATGTAGATATACATAGACACTTAGAAATATATAAATACACACGTACTTAGATATATACAGAGATACATAGAGATACATAGATATATACAAGTAGAAATACATATACACGTAGATACACAGAGATAGATAGAGATACATAGAGATATTTAGAGAGTAACATATAGAGACATAGAGATATATTGATTTACACAGATACATAGAGATAGAGACACATAGAGATCCACCGAGATACATAGAGGTATAAAGAGATACACAGAGATACGTAGAGATGAGACGATGATGACGGTGATGATGAGGCTCGTGCAGAGAAAGCGAAGAGAATGGGAAGGAAGCTGCTGAGCACTGCAGGGAAGACTTCCGCTCAGCACCACCGAGGGGGGTGATGACAATGATGACGTCTCGTACGAAGAAGTGGGAAGGCAAAATAACAACATCTGAATAGAACACAAAAGTCCTTGAGTGGACGGCATAAGAAAGACAGACACAGACAGAGAGAAAGACAGAGCAAGAGGGAGACGGAGAGAAATACATTGCCAGACAGAAAAAGACAGGATGAGAGACGGCTAGAGACAAAGAGAGATGGACAGAAACAGAGAGAGAGGCAGGAGGAGATACAGACATAGAGACAGACAGAGAGAATGGTTCCCAAAAGCAGTAGGTATGATACAGGATTCACTAACATTTGACAGAAGCAAGCAATCTTAACCTAGAAGGCCAAACACTGAACATGTTAAAGAACAACATGCGTGTTCAGTAGCAGCTCTCTATACCTGCGAGAATTGGACATTATAACAAGGACTGACAGAGATAAGATGTTGACACTCGAAATGTATTGCAGCTGCTGCTGCTGTGACCACTCCAGGACTCCCCGCACTGCGAGCTCAGTCGAGGCTCTCACCGCGCTGTCCGCTCGCTGCCGTGCCGAGTGAGCGGACAGCCGCTATTGGTACCAGAGCAGCGCGCTGAGTCGGGGACCACTCTGTTCCAACCATCATCTGCCGTCCTCACGACTCCTGGGTGCTGAGAAATCCAACGGCTGAGATACAGGATGTCTGAGCAGGCGCAGTTGGCCGGAGAATAATCATCTTATACTTCGTACAGATTTATATATAGCAGTGCCTTATTTTTATTAATATTTACATAGCTCTGCCGTATTCTTATATCGTATATAGATAATAAAAAAATAGTACAGCCTTTTTCTCATATTTAACTTAAATGTACATAGAGCAGAGCCTTATTGTTATATCTTTTTTGATTTATATATACTATCTTAATTTTGGAGCTTTCGTGACTGCAGGAATTATTCTTTGGTTTTTTCGGTAAAGTCACGTATAAAAATAAAATAATAAATTAAATAATAGCATACGACGTTTCGATTGCAACACAAGCAATCATCATCAGGTATAATGAAATAGCGACATAGAATATAACCAGAAAACTATAGACAGACATATAAGCAGACAGATATCACCAAGATACATAGAGAGAGCAACCCAGGTACAGAGAGAGGTGATCGTCTCTGTGGGGTGGCCTTAAATAGACAGAGGGGGGCGGAGGCAGAGAGAGGGAGGGGGTAGGGAAAAAATGTACATGTCAATGAGTACGAAGGGAGGGGAGTAAGGTAAGCAGGCTTTGATAATTGGTTCTTTACCCTTCTATCTGGCAACAAAACTGACACCTTTTTACAAGGAGTCATGTTTGCATAGACCGCAATACCTGCAGTCATAAATACAAACAAAAGACATAACTCTGATAATGTGCACTGTCCTTGAAGTTGATTGGTCCACACCCGAGACAGCTTTCCTTCGAGCCTAGTCTCATGTGAGACAATGATGACGTCTCGTACGAAGAAGTGGGGAAGGCAAAATAACAACATCTGAATAGAACACAAAAGTCCTTGAGTGGACGGCATAAGAAAGACAGACACAGACAGAGAGAAAGACAGAGCAAGAGGGAGACGGAGAGAAATACATTGCCAGACAGAAAAGACAGGATGAGAGACGGCTAGAGACAAAGAGAGATGGACAGAAACAGAGAGAGAGGCAGGAGGAGAGACAGCCTAGTCTCATGTGAGACTAGGCTCGAAGGAAAGCTGTCTCGGGTGTGGACCAATCAACTTCAAGGACAGTGCACATTATCAGAGTTATGTCTTTTGTTTGTATTTATGACTGCAGGTATTGCGGTCTATGCAAACATGACTCCTTGTAAAAAGGTGTCAGTTTTGTTGCCAGATAGAAGGGTAAATAACCAATTATCATATTTTTACTGGAAAATGAGGTCCCCATAGTGTAAGCAGGCTTTCTTTGGAATTTTCACACTTAAATTCTAACTTAGCAATCTTTGAAATACGTAATCGACCAGGCAATGCGTTAATTGTGTGTTGACCGACTCTCTGTGTCGTTTTACATAACATTTCGATACTTTGCTAGGTATTTAATTTAGTGTGTTCTGTCTCCCTCTAAGCCTGCTTACCTTACTCCCCTCCCTTCGTACTCATTGACATGTAAATGTTTTCCCTACCCCCTCCCTCTCTCTGCCTCCGCCCCCCTCTGTCTATTTAAGGCCACCCCACAGAGACGATCACCTCTCTCTGTACCTGGGTTGCTATCTCTAAGTATCTTGGTGATATCTGTCTGCTTATATGTCTGTCTATAGTTTTCTGGTTATATTCTATGTCGCTATTTCATTATACCTGATGATGATTGCTTGTGTTGCAATCGAAACGTCATATGCTATTATTTAATTTATTATTTTATTTTTATACGTGACTTTACCGAAAAAAACAAAGAATTATATATACTAGTGCCTTATTCTTATATCCTATGTGGATGTATTGCAACACTTTATGTTCATACCTTCCATAGATGTATATATAGCAGCTCCTTAATTATTATATCTTAAGGACACTGATGATGCAGCAGCTCACTTGATACAGCCATCGTGCTGTGACGGCTCCACCTCAAGACGGAAGCTTGTGTTGCCTCCGAAACGTCGTTATTTTTATTTTATTTTATTTTACTTTTATTAATTTTAATTTTTTACCTACGTGACTTTACCGAAAAACCTAAGAATATGAATCCTTGCAGTCACGAAAGCTTCAAATCTAGAGATGATAAAGGAGTCCACGTCTCCATTCCGAGTTGGTTTTGTTTGACCACCGCTTCCGTGTGTAGGGATGTTAGATAGAGGGCCGTTATGCATGGCAGCCTATGGGGAAGAAACACAGTAGGCGGGGCTACGTGTGTGCACAGGAGATGCCCTCTGCGACGTCCGAGCCAGACACCCTGGGGGGGCTGGTTCGGCGTTACGATCCCCCGGGGCCCCGCCCCTCAAGGAGGGTCGGGTATAAAAGGGGTCGTTATATGGTTTAGTCAGTTATGTTATAGTTAAGCTAAGAAGTCGGAAGACGTCGTAGCTAGAGCCTGGACTCCCCCTGATCGCCGCCCTTATCAGGGCCCCACGGGATCAGGCCCGAGCCAGTGGCGTGGTCCCGTGAACCAGAGCCAGTGCTCTGAGACTCCGGGTACCGAAGCCCGATTACCAGTGTCGGGCCAGACAGCCTCCCCTAGCTCTTAGTGGAGGACTCAGGGGATAGGCTATGGATAGCTAGGGGTATTCCCTGAGTTATACGGGTGAGGGGGCCGCTACCCCCTCTAGTGCTGTCCTGTACTGGCAACTTGTTAAATAAATATACGTGTGCCTCAACTCCGTTGTCAAGCGTCCTCGACGGGTACTTCATCTGGCGTCAGAAGTGGTAAAAATGGAAACGCGCCATACAGCTCGGACCAGGGTGCCACGAGAGGAGGACGCCGCGGAAATCGCCGAGCCCGAGACAGAGCAACAAGATGGGGTGCAGCCGGAGCCTGGCGCCTTCTCACCGGGACGTCAGCATGGAGAGGGGCCGCAGCCGAATGCACTACGACTGGCTCACGAACGGTTGGCGGAGTTACTTTATGCCGCTGCCGCCACACTGGAAGGCATTACGCGGTTGGGGGCTGGTGGTCCACCGCAGGGCGAGGAGAACGGCGGCCGGAGCACTTTCCCGCCATTTCAGCTACTTCAATTTTGAATTTCCCGCCAAAACGCAGTGTGTCAGCTCCTGGCCAATTCCGACCTCGGTGGGAGAGGTGAGGAGTTTTATTGGCTTCGCTTCATATTACCGACGGTTCGTCCCTAATTTTGCTACAATTGCCAAACCCCTACATGCTTTGACATCAAAAGGGGTTCGGTTCCACTGGGGTCGGGATGAGGAAGTAGCTTTCTGCTCCCTTCGGGATGCATTGGTGAAGGCTCCTCCTTTGATTTACCCCGATTTTTCGAGGCCATTTTTGCTCGACACCGACGCGAGCAACACAGGTATCGGAGGCGTGCTTTCCAGGTGGTTGATGGCGTGGAACGGGTGGTTGCGTACGGCAGTCGGGTGTTGTCTCCAGCGGAGCAAAAATATTGTGTCACCCGTAGGGAACTGTTGGCAATTGTTTTCTTCATCCAACAGTACCGCCCATATCTGTACGGTCAGCATTTCACTGTCCGTACGGATCATGCGGCACTGCAGTACGCCCTGAAGGTTCAACAGCCATCGGGACAATTGTCCCGATGGCTGGAGGTCCTCCAGGAATTCGATTTTGACACCACCTATCGTAAGGGCATTCGCCACACAAATGCGGACGCTCTGTCGCGCATGCCCACCACCTCCGAATGCGCATGCCTCCTGGGGTCGGGGCGTTGCAAGCCAGCTGGGGACATGACGGTTCCAGTCCTGGCGGCCGCCGCCGATGTTGACACATTGCTCCCCGATGAGATCGGGAAACAGGGAAGGGATTCCCTGCTTGGGTTGCCTGTGATTGAGTGGGGACGCCTCCAGATGGAGGACGCCTCCCTCCTCGCGCTGCGTCGTCGCGCTAGAGAGAGGGGGTGCGGGACGGGTGATGCCGACAATTGGGAAATACACGCAGGCTTGCTCATGCATTGGGACGGTAAATCCCACCGTCACCGGCTGGTAGTTCCTGAGGGGTTACGGGGTAAGGTGGTGTGGGCTGCTCATGAGCGCCTCCTCCACCTGGGTACCCAAAAGACCCTCGCCTCGCTCCAGCTGGATTTTTTTTGGCCGGGCATGACACGGGATGTCACGGATCTGCTGGCAGCATGCCCCCGGTGTGCGCAACGCAAACCACCAGCTCGGGAGTCGAACCCGCCGTTGCAGTCCATCACAGTCTCCAGGGTGAACGAACTCGTGGCGTTGGATATCCTGGGGCCGTTTCCCGCCACCCCTAGGGGCAATAGATATTTGCTAACAGGGGTCGAATACTTCACACGCTGGCCTATGGCCTGGCCCCTGGCAAATCAGTCGGCAGCAGCCATCGTGGACGCCTTTGTCCAAGGCTACGTCATGGACAAAGGTGCTCCGGAGCGGCTGCTGACCGACCAGGGTAAAAATTTTTCCGGGAACCTCCTCAAACAAGTCTGTGATCTCCTAGGTACAAAAAAGATTCGTACCTCTCCCTATCACCCACAAACTGACGGGATGGTCGAGCGTCTGCATCGTACCATCACGTCTATGTTGTCGCACCTGGTTTCGGAGTCACAGACCAATTGGGACTTGCAAATTCAAGGGGTCCTGGCAGCATATCGATTGGCCCCCCATGCTGCCACGGGATTTTCACCCTTCTTTCTCATGTATGGTCGCGAACATGACCCACCTGTTCGGGCGCAGCTGCAGATCCCCGCGCCTCTAGGTAAGATAAAATTGGACGAGCACGTTAAATTTAACCTTCAAAAGCTAACTGAGGCGCGGGACGCTGCCATGCTCAATTCCCGCATGCGCCAAAAGGCGAACGAGCGCCTCAGGCTCGCGCGCGCGCACGTGCTGCAGTGGAAGCCAGGGGACAGGGCATGGCTGCACTGTCCCCAGGTACCGCTTGCGACCTCCTCGAAACTGGTACGGCCATGGCGGGGCCCCGTCGAGGTGGTCGAGGTTTTGCGACCGCAGTGCGTTCGTATCAAGTGGGGGAGGCGCCGGTGGTTCGTTCACCCCTCTAGACTAAAACCCTTCGTTGCGGTGCGGGGCTCTGCTCCACACGCGCAGGGCCAAGCATGTGAGGGGTCGACCGACCCGGAGGGTCCGCCTCTGTTGATCTCACCTGACGCCTTGCCGGTTGCCCCGCCCCCAGGTTCTCCCGGAATGACGGGCTCGCGCACGTCCCTCACGGGGGATGCCAAGGGTCCCGCCGCTCCAATTGCGGACTCGCCTCGGATGGGACCGCGGCCACCGAGTGGTCCGCCATCTGAGGTTGGCCCTTGTGACGGGCCTGCGGCAAGGACGCGCGCTAAGATGCGCAGACTCTTATAAAACACTGGAACGCGAAGAAGAACTGAAACGAAACGAAAATGAGAAAATACTTTTTTTTATTTTTTTTTGGCGTTTTCTTGTACACTTTCGTGTGCTACGGTTACTGGGCGCCGCGGTCGCGTGGCGCTCTTGGCGCGTTGTTGTATTACGGCTGTGGGTGTGTGTGTGTCTTGTGTGCGTGTTGTGTGTGCGCTGAGGGTTCCGGGAAATGTACATACCTTGCCTCTACGGATTTCGTATTTATTCGGGGGGGGGGCGCGTCGGTTTGTTCTCCCTTTAGGGGCATTGTTAGTATTGTTTGTTCAAATCTCGTTCTGTTAATGAAAAAATGGGGCACACGGGGGGGGTCAAGGGGTAAAGATTCGTTGTTTAAATTGTTGCAGCCGGGACGGCTGCGAGCTATGTGGGGGGGAGTGATGTAGGGATGTTAGATAGAGGGCCGTTATGCATGGCAGCCTATGGGGAAGAAACACAGTAGGCGGGGCTACGTGTGTGCACAGGGAGATGCCCTCTGCGACGTCCGAGCCAGACACCCTGGGGGGGGCTGGTTCGGCGTTACGATCCCCCGGGGCCCCACCCCTCAAGGAGGGTCGGGTATAAAAGGGGTCGTTATATGGGCTTAGTCAGTTATGTTATAGTTAAGCTAAGAAGTCGGAAGACGTCGTAGCTAGAGCCCTGGACTCCCCCTGATCGCCGCCCTTATCAGGGCCCCACGGGATCAGGCCCGAGCCAGTGGCGTGGTCCCGTGAACCAGAGCCAGTGCTCTGGGACTCCGGGTACCGAAGCCCGATTACCAGTGTCGGGCCAGACAGCCTCCCCTAGCTCTTAGTGGAGGACTCAGGGGATAGGCTATGGATAGCTAGGGGTATTCCCTGAGTTATACGGGTGAGGGGGCCGCTACCCCCTCTAGTGCTGTCCTGTACTGGCAACTTGTTAAATAAATATACGTGTGCCTCAACTCCGTTGTCAAGCGTCCTCGACGGGTACTTCACGTGCAAGAATCCACATGGCCCTGACGTCTTAGTAGCGCAAGGCCCAAACGCCATGAGAAGCCACGTGGCCCTAACATCACAGTCGGCCAAGGCCTAGACGCCATGAGACACCACGTGGCTCTGATGTCACAAGAGACCAAGGCCCATTCGCCATGAGAAGTCACGTGGCTCTGACGTCACAATAACAGCAGACACAACAACACTGCTCTCGCCCACAGCGCCATCGCTGTAGGCCGTGAGTCATTGGTGAGTAACCGTTTGTCACTCATTTCGGGTTGGGTACGGGTTGGAAACGGGTACCCCTACCCGGCCGGGTACGGGTAAGGAATCAAACAGGGGCGGTTTCTTCATTAGGGCGATTGGGCGACGCACCACCAATGTCATTCAACCACAGAGTCACGCTAGCCGTCACTGCAGCCTCTGGATATAGTCCAATCAGCGTCATGCTACGTTCTGTGGAGTACCGCCTCTTTTTGGGCGATTTCACTCCGGCTGAGAATCGCCCCGAGTGGCCCCATAGACTTACATTCAAAGATGTTTTTTTTCGACCGGGGGGCGCTGCAATGCATTCTCTATGGCTTCTGGAGGGCTCGCCCTAACGTGCTTACGTCATCATACGTGCTTACGTCATCATACGTAAGCACGTTTCATCCAACAATATAATTTGTGGCCACCTAATGGAATCTTTAATAAAAGAAACTTGAGTGGTTTGTTTTAATAGTGAGTATAGAAACAAACAAGATGTATTGTAAGAGTCACTTAATTTTTCATTAATATTAAAGAAGTGAAGTTGCCTTTACATGCTTAAGCTGTTAATTTATCCATTGCATGGATGGACCTTATCCTTATCAATCATCCAGACATTTGCCCCCCCTGAGAGATTTTGCAGGAGCCGCCACTGGAATCAAAACCCATTTACGACCTCTGTTTTATCCTCACAACGTGACCACGCCCCCCCCCTTGGCCACGCCTCCTTTCCCGATCCTTCGCGAGGGTTCAGGGCCCACGTCACGTGTTCCTCAACCCTGGTACCCCCACCGTCCGCCCCACATCCCAGCCTCCCCTGCTGTGCCCATCCGGTGTCCGGGGAGAGGCTCCACACCCACACGGTGCTGTCTCTACACAAGGGTACTCACACCAACGACACTACGTAGACATTACACGCACATAGAGACCGATAGAGACTGGTAGACACACTTAGAGATACATAGTGAATATAGAGATACACAGAGACATAAAGACACGTAAATACACATAGCGATTATAGACCCATGGAGACCCATCGAGACCCATAGAGACACACATAGAGATGCTTAGAGATCCTTGGAGATCCGTAGAGACCAACAGATACACATGGACTCCCACAGACTCATCTAAGACTATATTTATTTTACCAAGTGAGGTTGTTTGTGTGGTGTAAAGAGCTCCATCTGATAATAATTCTGTACCCGCTGATCGGGCGCATTGCGGTGTCTATGAACGGTGGTCGCGTTCTCTCGCGAGCTTCCGCTTTGCGGTGTCCCCCAAGGGTCTATTCTGGGCGCTGTTCTCTTCACCGCATGGAGATTCTTCCTCTTGGCAAAGTAATTTCAAGCGTCGGTGTAAAACTCCGTTTCTGTGCCGATGATACACAGTGCTCCACAGTGGCTAGAGAGATGTTAACGATCTTGCCTGATTGCAGGTAGTTGTGGGTTTGATCTCGATCCTGACGCTTGTATATTTGGTTTGTATTTCTCTCATCATCATCATGGTGGCTATAAAGATGTTAACTACTTCTCCTGGTATATACAGGAGGCCATGGAATCGATCCCAGACCCTGACAACGACTACTGTATGATCCGACTTTGCATCTCTCTCTTCCCCCCCCCCCCCCCCCCCCCGTGGTTGCGTGGATTTCTCTCCGGGTCCTCCGGTTTTTTCCCTCCACGTTTAGAATCAACGTCGCCACGCGTTTAGAGTATCAGGCTACAGTAAAACAGCGAGACAAGGCAGGGACGGCAAGATGGACAGAGAAGAGACACACACACAGAGATGGGGCTACAGAGCGTCACAGCGAGTTGTATCGGGATAGGGATCAAGAGAACAAGGAGTTGCTGGGTGAGCTAGACAAGATATCCCCTCAGAACCATCGAGGGATACACAGAGATACATAGAGATACCTAAAATAGTAAAGATACACATCGAGATACACATTGATATACGGAGATACATAGACACACAGAGATACGTAGAGAGACGTAGATATACATAGAGACATATAGAGATACACATAGTTAGACAGCGAAACATCATAGAGTTATAAATAATATGGGAAAAGGCAAAATAACAACATGAAAAGAAAACAAAAGTCCAGGAATGGAAGGCGTAAGACAGACAGAGAGGAGATACAGAGACACAAATAGAGAGACAGAAAGAGACAAACAGGGAAAGAGAAACACAACGCATTCAAGAGAGACAGAGGGAGAGAGAGAAATATAAATAGAGACATACTTTTAAACAACTTTTAGTGCCGCCAGCAGCAACAGCACTGGAGGCGATTCCGATATGAAATACACAAAGTCACCAGCAAACAAATGTAATGCAAGCAAGGAATGAGGGGGCAGAGTCTGGGTCACGTGAGGAGAAGGAGGAGTCAGGGTCACGTGAGGAGAAGGAGGAGTCAGGGTCACGTCGGAGAGAGGATTTAGGGGGAGAACCGGAAGGGATCGGGGAGTGGAGAAGGAGTGGAAACAGGAGGAGGCCACGCTGGGCAGTGGCGAGAGGGTGGCGCGATTGCCACGTGGTGGAAGGCCACGGCACCGTCGGCCAGCGGTGTACGTGGGGCACAGCAGAGCTAGTGGGCTAGAGTTAGTGGAGTAGAGCTAGCGGAGGAGAGCTAGTGGAGTGTGGGAAGCTAGCCAGGCGTGAAGAGCTAGCAGAGTGTGCGGGGCACACGGAGCAGCAGTGTGGCTGCACACGGAGCAGCGGTGTGGCTGCAGGGTGCACGGTGGAGGAGGTACGGGTCTGAGCGAGGACGCCGTAGGGGCGAGAGAGACAAGAACCCGAATAAAGGACAAAGGAGATCTACACTGTTGAAGAGTCCTTTATTACACAAATCAACAAAAGCTATAAATCCACGCGCTGTGGCACTAAATGCAACGCGCACAACACGAAATAAAAGTCACGTGGTGGTGGTCATCGCGCACGCCACAGTGACGAGCGAGCGCTTCAGAAGGTGAACACGAGGGTGCCGTCCACGGCGTTCGAAGAAGATGCGCACATCACCGACGTGTGTGGTACATGGCGTGCTCCAGCCCGAGCCGCGCCTTGAGCAGGCCCCTGAACACTGGAAGCACAGAGCAGCCGTCAGTGTCACCTTCCAGCATCTTTTTCCTCGTTCTGTACACCGCCAACTTCGCCTGAGCACAGGCGAGGTTGGCGAGGTCATGGCGCTTGTTAGCCAGGTAAGGCACCCCATATACGATGCTGTTGTTGTAGAAGGGCACCCCCAGTTTCCTGAAGATGTCCCCTAAAAGGTGGAACATTGGTTTGAGGCGCTGGCAGCATAATTACTTTTGGGGCAGGGACATAGAAAGAAAGACAGAGAGAGAGAGACAGAGAGAGAAACATAGAAAGACAGAGGGAGATAGAGAGGTAGAGAGAGAGAAAAAAATACAGAGGGAGAAACAGAGATAGAGATAGAGACAAAGACAAACAGAGGGATAGAGAGACTGGGAGAGAGACAGGGATAAAAGCCGTAGGTATGAGACATGATTCACTAACGTCTGTCAGAAGCAAGCAAATCTTAATCTACAAGACACAACACTGAACATCTTAAAGCACAACATGCGTGTTCAGTACCAGCTCTGTATGCCTGCGAGAACTGGACATTAAAACAAAGACGGACAGAGATAAGATATTGACACTCGAAATGTATTGCAGCTGCTGCTGCTGTGACCACTCCAGGACTCCGCGCACTGCGAGCTCAGTCGAGGCTCTCACCGCGCTGTCCGCTCGCTGCCGTGCCGAGTGAGCGGACAGCCGCTATTGGTACCAGAGCAGCGCGCCTGGTCGGGGTCCACATTCCAATCGGACTTCCTCACGACTCCTGGGTGCTGAGAGATCCATCGGCTGAGGTACAGGATGTCTGAACAGGCGCAGTTGGCCGGAGAATAATCATCTTATACATTGTGTAGATTTATATTAGCATCACCACAACGATCACGATTCTGTGACAGGTGCAGAAAGTTTGAACGCCTCCAACTCAGGAGGCGTTTGCAGGAGGTCATGCGTTCGATCCCGAACCTGACGTCTTCTGTATATTTGGAGTTTGAGTGTCTCTCTGCCCATGGTCACGTGTTTATTTAATCGGGTCCTCCCGTTTTCCCTCCACCATTATAATCAAAGTCACACGTTTAAAGCATTTGGATACTGCTATGAATATCCAGGTGAAGATATCAGCCACTTCGTTCAGTTGTGACAGCCGATGCCCTTCTGAACAAGGAGCTACAGTATATAGCTTTACCTGATTTAGTTTTCGTCTACAGTGCTATCCGAGTCTCTGGGTCTCTTTTGGTCTCTATGGTTCTCTATGACATATGGGTCTCTATTGGTCTCTTTGGCTTTAAATGGATTTGTACGAGTATGGGTTGCTATGGGTCTCTGTTGGTTTCTGTGGGTCTCCGTGGATGTCTATTGTTCTGTGTCTGGATCTCTTTGTGCCTCTTTGGGTCTGTATGAGTTGTGAGTGTCTATCGGTCTCTGTGGGTGTAGTTTAGATAACGTCAACAACAACAACAACAACGTCAACAACAACAACAACAATGGTGGTGGTTGTGCAATGCTGCCGGTGAACGCGTTGCAGAGGTTTTCTGAGATGATGTCGTGGCACAGAGCTCCTCCTCTGATACCAAAGAAACTGCCGCGCCGGGAGATACAATTATAATGGGGCGGTGCCGACCTGTGGCTGTGCGAGTTCAGCGGTGGTGGCGGTGGCGGTGGTGCAGAAACCCTGGACAGCACCACGGAGCGCAGATGCACGTAGCTCACTACACACGATGCACAGTGACGCGTTGTGACGCGTGGTGACACGTAGTGACGCGTTGTGACGCGTTGTGACGCGTGGTGACACGTGGTGATGCACGTGGCTCACGATACACGACTTGCAGTGACGCGTAGTGGACGCAGGTCACGTGAGTCCGCGTGAGTTCACGTGAACGTCACCACTCCACTATGAGACCTCCTTTACCAGTGGCAAAATATAGTGATAGGCGTACAACTCAAAGACAGCGCACTATCAGAGTATTGAGAGCTCGGGGTAAGCATTTACACTATGAGACCTCCTTTACCAGTGGCATCTGGTCCAACACCAATGGAGACTAGGCTCTAAGAAAAGCTTTCTTGGTTGTGGACCAATCAACTTCAAGGACAGTGCATATCATTATCATCATCAGAGTTGTTTCTTTTTGTTTGCATTTTGACTGCTTGTGTTGTGGTTATTGCAAACATGATGCCTTGTATACAGGTGTCAGTTTTTGTACCAGTTGAAAGGGTAAAAACCTGTCACCACTCCAGTTGAAGAGCATCCCGCATGGAGCGTTCGACCGTCTCAGCTCCCTCACCCACGCCTATTTCTTTGGCAACCCATGGGAGTGCGAGGGCAGGGGACCAGCGTGGCACTGCGGTGTGGGAGCTATGCACCAGGCTGTGTGTGTGTAGTACGCGTGATGTGTGTAGCTACGTCGGTGTTGTGTGCATGGCACGTGGTGTGTGCGTGTGTATGTTGTCTTTGTGTATCTGTGTGTATGTATCTGTGTGTGTATCTGTGTGTGTATCTCTGTGTGTATCTGTGCCGGGCTTGATAGGTACTGTACTTCTCCTCGCTAACATTACTTGCCTCAACAGTATGTTAAGTCTATACGGGGGATCTTTATCTTTCTTTTGCATCTGTGTGCGTCTATATCTGTTTGTGTATGTGTAGTGTATGAACTTGGCGGGAGACGACTTCACGGGTTGCACACTCTTTATTAACACCAACTTATATTACACGGGTGGCTAACTGCAGCCTAACCCACGGGGTTCCCCTGGCTACACCCTCACGGGCTTTTACGCCCCGTAGCTTCTCGGAACCCACCCGGCTGGGGTGTCCGTCTCGACTCTGGGTCCCACAGCCTCGTCCCACATGGACGTCAGACCACGGGTCCCACAGTCTCGCCTCCGAGCCACACAGGGTCCCGGCCCTTACAAGGACAGTGGGACTAGGGGTCTCAGGGCCCTACCTCTTCAACTCCGTCTTCGATCTTAACTGGTTATCAACTCCCCGAGTGCTCCCGCGCGTCCCCTTTATAGTCCTCCATGCGGACGTCGCTGAGAGCACCCACCCCAGTTGACCAATCACTGCGCGCTGCCCACGATCCTATTTCCCACATGATGTCAGCGCGCACAACCACGCACCCCGCGCCGCCCCGTGATCCATCACTGTCGGCGCGCGTCAACACCACCACACTTGATGTAGCCACGCCCGGCGCGCTCACACACACGCCGCCCCTTTGTCAGCGCGTACCGCCACTACATATGTATGTGTTTCTGTGTGTGTTTATCTTTTTGTGAATTTGTGTCAGCATTTATAGGCGCTTCTACTCGCTAACAGCACTTGCCCCAACAGTCTGCGACACGGGGGTTATTTCTCTTTGTATATGTGTATCTGTGTGTGTACTGTGTGTGTATCTGTGTGTGTGTGTGTCGATGTTAGACGTGGTTTAGTGTAACCAGGCTGGATTGTGTGAGGAGCTCACAAATCCTTGAAAGATCTGGAGAAAGTCCCATCGGTGAGCTCCTCCGGCAGGCAAGGCTGCGTTGGCTGGGCCATGTAGTCGGCATGGCAAGTCACCGCATGCCTACACAGCTTTTGTTCGGCCGGATCGAGGGGGCTAAACGGGCGCGGCACGGGCTAGATAGGAGATGGAGTGACGTGGTACAGGCAAACGTGGAGCTGAGTGGATTTGCCGATGACTGGTACCAGCGGTGTCAAGATCGGCCTCTGTGGAGGAGGCTCGTGAAGAACGCTACTGGGCAGTTGGAGGCAGTCGCCCTCCAACAACAACGGAGGGCGGAGGAGCGACGCTCACAACAACGAGCGGAGCACCGGGTGGCTAAAGCACAGCAAGTTGGCACAGTAGGGGGCACAGGTGGTGCATCGGCAACTCATCTCAGTCAGTCGACCCGTGGCACCTGCTGGGTCTGCCCCGTGACCTCCTGCCAGCGGGCGTTCGACACTTCACGTGGCCTCAAGGTGCACATGGCCTGGCACAAGCGTCGTGGTGACGTCATCGCCACTTAGTGGCGAATGGCGGTTGTTGTTGTGTATCTGTGTAGTCACGATTATCTGAAACGGTCCTGGGCCTCCTCTAGGTTGACTCTGCCTCAAATGAGTACCTGATGCGGTGTATAAACATCGCCACTGGGGAAACAAAGGCGGTCGAGCCTGGTACTGGCCACCCACCCCCTCGTGTGCTGTTCTGGCCTTCATAGGTGCTCGCTAACAGCACTTGCCCCAACAGTCTGTTGCAGGCTATACGGGAATTCTGTGTTTTTGTTTTATTTTTGTGTTCTCTGTAACATCATAAACTTTTACCGGTGTTGTGTTGCATTGATATTATCTAGAGCAGTGGTTCTTATCATTTCACTGCAGCCTGCACCCCTTTGGTTGTCAATCCTAAAAAAAATTATCATGTGAATAAACACAGACGGTTTGATGAAACAAAGTAAGTTGTACGTACATTGGCCCGTGCTTCATTTATTTTTCGATGGTTTACCTTCTAAAAATAATCTGCCCGCGTCTCGCACCCCCAGGGTGTGCGTGCTGCACCCCAGACTAAGAAGAGCCACTGGGCTTAGAGTGTGGAGCTGCTTGTGCCGGTTACCAACAGCGTGGCGGTTATTGGTACCAGAGCACTTTGCGCTGTCTGGGTTCACGTTCCACGACGACCCAACCCAATGCTCCCGCACGATGCCCGAGTGCTGAGCGACCCAGCCACTCAAGTAGAGGATGTCCGTGCATTGACAGTCCCAGGGGTGTGGAGCGGAATTATTTATAACTCTGCACATAAAGCACTCAGCCTGACTAGAACAACAACAACCTGCAGCTTCAGCTCCTCCATTAGAACAACGCCCACTCTTGTCTCCTAGAGCTGCATCTTCATCCTGCTACTGCTACTCACTGCCCCTGCAAACCAGCTATCAGCAGGGCTACCCCAACCACTATCACTACAACTACCCCTATCACTACCGCTACAACTACCCTATCACTATCACTACTATCACTAACCCTTTCACTACCCCTATCACTACCCCTACCCTGATCACTACCCCTATCACTAGTAATACCACTATCACTATCCCTACCACTACTACTACCCCCATCACTTCTCCAATCACTATCACTACCCCCATCACTATCACTACCCCCATCACTATCACTACCCCTATCACTACCACTACCCCCATCACTACCTCTATCGTTATCACTTCCCCTATCACTACCCCTACTCATAGCACTGCCCCTATCACTAACAAAACCCCTATCACTTCCCTCACCACTATCACAGTCAAGACCCATATCACTATCATCATCCCAACCTCTATCACGACCCATAACCCCTATCATTATCCAAAACCCCAATCACTACCCTACCCATGTCACTACCCTAACCACTAGCCCTACCTCTATCACTCCCCTAACCCCTATCACCATCACTACCTATAACAACTATCACTTCCCCAACCCGTATCACTACTCCGATCACTATCCCTATCACTACCCAAACCATTGTCACTAAGCGATCACTACCACAGCGACTACTGCCCCAACTCCTATTACTGCCCCAGCCTCTACGCAACGCAAAGCTGAACGTCTCACAGGGCGGTTCGCTTCTCGCCTAGGGGACACCCCAATGGCAGCCAGTCGCTGTGCAGTGCAAGGTGACTCACTACTGGCCTGCAACCGGTAACCAGGCTGATGATGATGACACAGCTCATGAAGACGATGCAGCTGATGATGATGCAGGTGATGATGATGATGATGCAGGTGATAATGATGATGCAGCTGATAATGATGATGCAGTTGATGATTATGCTGCAGTTGATAATGATGCTGCAGCTGATAATGATGATGCAGTTGATGATGATGCTGCAGTTGATAATGATGCTGCAGCTGATGATGATGATGCAGGTGATGATGATGCAGTTGATAATGATGATGCAGCTGATAATGATGATGCAGTTGATAATGATGATGCAGCTGATGATGATGATGCAGGTGATGAATGATGATGCAGCTGATAATGATGATGCAGGTGATAATGATGATGCAGTTGATAATGGTGATGCAGCTGATAATGATGATGCAGTTGATGATGCTGCAGCTGATGACGATGCAGCTGATGATGATGATGTGAAAGGAGTCCACGTTTCTAGTCATAGTTGGTTGTGTTTGAACACCACCACTACGAAGCGAGAAGCCACGTGGCCCTGACATCATAGTAAACAAAACCACAGGCACCATGATAAGCAACGTAGCCCTAACATCACAACAACGCGATCCCAGCTGACAGCAAATGGTAGAATCTTGTCATCACCACCACCACCATCATTGCTGTCGCCCACTGCGCTACCGCTGATGATTGCCACCACGGGTTCATTGACACCGTGAGCAGTCAGTTCACTAACGCACTGAACCCATCATCAGGTAACCAACGCTACCGGTGCGTGGATAACGACGAGTGATTACGCTACAGTTCACCGTCTCGTTAAGAATGCGATCACTGATTAAAATCAAGGAGTTTGGCCGTCGATGAAATCAATCAATCAGCGAGCGGTAGCTGTGATTGACAACTATTCGTGGAGTTTGCGTCTTTCTCTCTCCCCGTTGCAGTCACTGCATGGATTTTTCTCTGGATCCTTCAGTTTTTTCCTCTCCATTCATAATGAAAGTCACGTGTTTAGATTAGTTGGCTGCTGCGATAAATGTTCCACTTGATGAACACAACAAACTAAACACAGTTCTAAAGAAATGGGTTTTCAATGTAGTATTGTGGTGTATTGTGTCGTGTGGTCTATAGTAGACTGCATAGTAAGGTAGTGTGCAATTTAACACGTAAGCTTTCTCGACCAATATCATACAGAAACAGGACCCTGCGGGTGGGCTGGTAGGAACGAATAACCAAAGAATATAAACATAAACACTTGTTTAGCCAGGAAAGCCCCACTGAGTCTAAAGGTTTTTGTAGGGTCCTGCCAAGTGTTTGCAGTAGGGGGCGATGTTGCTACACCGAATCGGACGATACGAAGGGAGAGTTTGAGGCCTAGTTCTAGGCTTTAGGCCTAGCTGTAGGCGTTAGGCCGCTGTGAGTTAATTTTTAATTTAAATGTTTTAATTATTTATGTAAAAGCTTTAAATGTAAATGTTTCTATTTAAAAACATCAGGGAATGTAACATTGTTAAACATTAACTCCCTTTCACACACGCGGGGGTACAATACGAAGGGAGAGTTTGAGGCCTAGTTCTAGGCTTTAGGCCGCCGTGAGTTAATTTTAAATTTATATGCTTTTATTATTTATGTAAAAGCTTTAAATTTAAATGTTTCTATTTAAAAGCATCAGGGAATGTAACATTGTTAAACATTAACTCCCTTGCACACACGCGAGGGTACGATACGAAGGGAGAGTTTGAGGCGTAGTTCGAGGCTTTAGGCCTAGCTGTAGGCTTTAGGGCGCTGTGAGTTAAATTTTAATTTAAAAGTTTTAATTAAAAGCTATCTCAGGGAATTATAAGGGAATGTTACACTGGTTTAGCCAGGAAAGCGTCACTGAGTCTAAAGGTTTTTGTAGGGTCATGCCAAGTGTTTGCAGTAGGGGGCGATGTTGCTACACGGACGGACGGACATACGGACGGACGATATAATCTATTGTAGGCTGGTCCACTTCGTTCCTACCAGTATAAATGTTTTTTATGGTTAGATCGTGTAAATATAGTGAGTTATATGCATTAATTAGTTCCCCCCCCCCCACCACTTCGCGCCAGAAGTTGCTCACAAGTGATATCATCACATCTACGCCTCTATTTAAGGAACGAAACAGGAGGATTATCTACAAATCTGGTTGTCGCCGATGAAGCTGGTTGTAATTACTGGCGAGACGTCGAATACAGATTGTACATGTTGTGGCTTTGCTCTCCTAAACACAGATGTGCTGTACTAGTGACGAATTGCCATGTTCTGTTTACATGACTAACCTTACTAATTGGTTGTGTTGGGTGGTGGCGAGTTTAACAACACATTCACATTTAGGCGATCTACCCCCAAAAAAACCTGTAATTATTCTGTAGTATGTGTGTAGCATGTTGAAATTTGGCACAATAAGTAGCCAACCGTGCTAATAGGATGAGCGGAGGAAGGTCTACAAACTAAAGCAATTCGTTTATAAATCTAGATGTTGTACAAGTGCACAGCTGCAGTGGTTTCCAAGTTTCGGGAGGAGCGTCACACATGCCGGAGAAGCTGCGCATCTGAAGGCGCAGCGCGATGATGCGGTGACCTTCTCTAGGATAAGAAAGCATGCAATGAGGTGACCGTCTTTGTTCGACAGCTGAGCCACAAGCTCTGCCGCTGCTGCTGCGAAGATGCCGAGTGGAGTTGTCGTGATGATGGTTTATAGCTCCTTGCTGATGACATCAGCAGCGAGGCGTTGCGGTCCATTTGTGGTAAGGAGCGTCTTGGAGGGTGCGGGTGGCAATGGGATTGGGGGGACAGGTGAGAGGAAATAATTTAAAATATCTGAAGATAGGTCGCGGTGTGAATGTACTACGGAGTGCGTGATGTAGAGCCGGTCGTGCTGCACAGTCTGGAAGCGTGTTGACTCTTTATCTTACCAGGTGGAAGGTCCCGCTGAGCTGTGTAGCAGCTCTTTGTTCAGAAGCCACGCGGCCATCACAAACGATAGCAGCTCAACCATGTGACTGATATCATTATCACACAGAGACCCATAGATTCACAGAGACCCAAACTCGTTTAGTCCCACAGAGTTCCATAACTATCGAGACCAATAACCAAAAAACCCATACCAATAGAGACCCATAATCATATAGATCCATACCCATAGAGACGCATACCCATAGAGACCCATTCTCATAGAGACCCATACTCATAGAGACCCATACCCATAGAGACCCATACCCATAGAGACCCATACCCATAGAGACCCATACTCATAGAGACCCATACTCATAGAGACCCATACCCATAGAGACCCATACCCATAGAGACCCATACCCATAGAGACCCATACCCATAGAGACCCATACTCATAGAGACCCATACTCAGAGACCCATACCCATAGAGACACATTCATAGAGACACATACCCATAGAGACCCATACCCAGAGACCCATACTCACAGAGACCCATACTCAAAGAGACCCATACTAAAACTAAACTACGTATTTATCTTACCCGGTGTAATTCCCCACTGAGCTGTGTAGCAGTTCTTTGTTCAGAAGCGATCTGGCCATCAATAACTACAGCAGCTCAACCAAGTGGCTGCTATCACCATCACCGTCATATAGATGGAGTGGGTCCAAGCACGGCGCACACTCAGGCTTGGAGGCAACACGGTTCATTAACCAACATCACATAACCCTTAACAGAACAACAGAACAAGGTGGCAACCCGCCATTCCTACACCTCGCTATGTACACTGGGAGCAGATGGCTATGTACATTCTGGAAGGACGACTGCAAATCGGACCAGGTGAGCCAACACGCTGCCTGGTCCACGAGACCTCCAGACCGCCGACGACGATGGATTCTTCTCAGCCAGGACCGACCCGCTACCCCCCCCGGGGCTCGGCTTTTATCTCACGGCGTGACCAGGCCCCGCCCTTGGCCACGCCTTCCTTTCCTCGATCCTTCGCGAGGGTTCAAGGCCCACCTCACGTGTTCCTCAACCCTGGTACCCCCACCGTCCGCCCCACATCCGGTCACGTGCCCCTTCCTGTTTACCCAGCCTCCCTTGCTGTGCCCATCCGGTGTCCGGGGAGAGGCTCCGCACCCACATGGTTCTGTCTCTACACAAGGGTACTCACACCAACGACACTACGTAGACAATACACGCACATAGAGACCGATAGAGACTGGTAGACACACTTAAAGATGCAAAGTGAATACAGAGATACACAGAGACATAGAGACACGTAGATACACATATAGATGCATATAGACCCATGGAGACCCATAGAAATACATAGAGATACACATAGAGATGCATAGAGACCCATAGAGATACACATTGAGATGCATAGAGACCCATGGAGATCCGTAGAGACCAACAGATACACATGGACTCCACAGACTCATCTAAGACTATATTTATTTTACCAAGTGAGGCTGTTTGTGTGGTGTAATGAGCTCCATCTGATAATAATTCTGCACCCGCTGATCGGGCGCATTGCGGTGTCTATGAACGGTGGTCGCGTTCTCTCGCGAGCTTCCGCTTTGCGGTGTCCCCCAAGGGTCTATTCTGGGCGCTGTTCTCGTCACCCGGCGTGGAGATTCTTCCTCT
>NW_024705865.1:0-21548 GCF_018977255.1 Callorhinchus milii | reverse complement strand
GCTGTCTTGGGATTTGCTGTCAATGGCGCTGCATCGCATTGCAGCAGCAAAACACGTTTACTTTCATATTTCGGAATAAAATAATCATATTATTTGCCTTTCGTTCACCGCCTGATTACATCTTCGAGAATTCGCAAAGCGCTGCGCAGAATACACTGCAAAACTCTAACTGCTGAGCAGTAGGATTCTCAGAATGGATAACATTATGCTTTGTCTCAGAATCTGCATTATCGTGAATTGTGTAAAGGTTATGGTAGCAGTTAAATATCCTGTTCTTAATCTGCAGTAATGCCACACAGGCAGATACACAGAGGCAGGTGGTATTAAGTTTGAACAACAACTGTTGCTGGTAAATGTGCATCTGTTTCCTCTTTCCTGCATCCACGACCATTTTATCGTCATTGATCAATAAATTTTGTTCACATCTGAGATCCCAATAAACAGCTATTAATAAACAACGAGAGATCATTATATCTCTAATTTAAGATTTTGCGGAAGTGTGTAATAATCTTAAATTTACTGAAAATTTAGAGTACCGGTTCCTCTTCAGAACTCGAGAAAACCTCTTTCAGAAGTCAAACTGAATTTGACAATTATTTACAATTCTGCGCTAATTCACACTTTAGCACATTCTGAGGGTCCGCGAATTTCTCAGCCTCTGGGAAGATATTGGTTAACCATTACATTGATCTTTCCTACCCTGGGACAGAGGTAGGAACATGAACATGAACCCATTAACATGAACCCAGCTCCCAGCCTGTGTATAAACAGCCAGACAACTTAGTTCATCCATTTGCTATTTCACTGCTCAATGCCATTTAATCAGATCTCACACACAATCGTAGCCTTATCTCACATCTCAAACACAAAGTGTTTCCGTTCATTAACTCACACTAATCTATATTCTCTTTCTCTCTGAGAGGCTGAAGGTTTCACTTACCGCACAGCAGCTCACACACTATCCTTCCACATCACACACATAGCATTATATATGATGCAATTTAACTCACAGTCACAAATCCCTGCAGCACAAACACTTACGTAGAATAACTAAATCATATATTTACAGTCAAATGAGAAGCGGCCACTTTCACCGTCATCTCTGCCGACTCTGGAGTTTGAGATGATCTTCTCTGAATTCATTAGTTTGGTATCACTGATCAGTGTCGCTGTGCGTTAAACATCTCAATGAACAAATCGTAAGGTTTGAACAGCAGGCTCCTGCACTGCAGCTGGATCTGTTACATTGCAGCCTGCTGTGCAAACTTTTACCATGTGTTTATTTGAAGATATCTGTGTTTTTCTGCGCAACATTTATTGTAAACAGGAAGTTGATGGTTACAGATCAACAACGACCCCTTGTGTCTCTGAGCACTGTGAAAAATCGAGGTCCTGTTCACTCAATCGGTGCTAAAATCAAATAAATTTAAGTCGGAGCTTAATGCGTCGCTGAATAAAATCGTGACTGGTGTATGTGCTGCATACACCGTTGTTACCTCAAGGCTGGACTATGGGAACTCTCTCCTCGCCGGCCTTCCCGCCATCTCCCTCCACAAGCTGCAGATCATTCAGAACTCTGCAGCTCGTGTACTGTCCCGCACCAGGCTTCGGGACCACATCACTCCTACCCTCGCTCGCCTCCACTGGCTCCCCATCCCCCAGAGGATTGATTTCAAGATCCTTATCCTCACCTACAAGGCCATTCACGGCCTTGCTCCCTCCTACCTCTCCAACCTACTATCCCCCTCCCTACCTGCCTGTACCCTCCGTTCCTCTGGCTCCGGTCTGCTCCACGTCCCCCGCCCCAACCGCCCTACCATCGGTGGTCGGGCCTTCAGCCTCTCAGCCCCCAGGCTCTGGAACTCCATCCCCCAGTGCCTTCGCCGCTTCCTCCCTCTCCTCCTTCAAGGCCGGTCTCAAAACCTTTCTCTTTGACCGTGCCTTCAGCTCCCCTCTCGACTCTCTTCCCCCTCCTCGCTCCCTCCCTTCCCTCCCCTCACCCTGACCATTTCCCCCCTCCTTGCTCCCTCCCTTCCCTCCCCTCACCCTGACCATTTCCCCCCTCCTCGCTCCCTCCCTTCCCTCCCCTCACCCTGACCATTTCCCCCCTGCTCGGGTCATGGCCCAAATGTGCAGCGCCTTGGGACGTCCTCCTGACGTGAAAGGCGCTTAATAAATGGAAGCTTGTTGTTGTTGTTGTTGTTGTCGTACTCAGCCTCAGAATTTACCCACAAAGCTATTCCATGGTCTTCCTATTCAACAGCCACTCCCCCTCCCAGCTCGTAGTCGAGCTCCATCACTGCAAGCGCTCTGTGGCGCTACGTTGTCTGAAGTGCTCTTTGCAAATGCAAGTTGTTGGTTTTGTTAAGTTGTTTTTGACAACATATCTTTTCTCAAAGAAAATAAAGCACGCGCTTCATTAATTCTAGTCGAGCAATAGGGAGGCCGTCATCGTGACACATAATTTCCTCGAAAATTGTCAAAGGGAGTTTCATCGCTACATATGGCAGTACATGTTACATCTGTGACCACTGTTCAGAGAACGGTATCTGTGTTGGCAAGTATTTTAACCATCTCTTTGTGGAGTCCTGTAGCTCAGAGGTTAGAGCACGAGCTTTGCAAGCCGGAGGTCTGTTTGTGGGACATTGCTCTGCGCAATTGGCTGCCGCGTTCACCCACAAATATACTGTCAATTCACTGTACAATATATTCTGTGAAGCGCTTTTGGACGTCTAGAAGACGTGAAAAGCGCTGTATCAAATACAAGGATTATTATTATTATTATTAGCATTATTTTTTATTATTTTGTGAAGCGTCTTGGGACGTCAAGGAGACGTGATAAGCGCTATATCAAATGCAAGGATGATTAATATTATTAAAGTTTTAGTGTCCAACAAAGCCCATGCCATGCATTGGTTTCCTTTCCGACCAAGTGAGTAAAAGCAATAAAGGGGCAGAAACTCTTTAGGATGACTGAATCCGCGGAAACTGAGGCAACTGCGACGTGATTTTGACTGACCTGAGATGAGCGACCTCATCGCTGTGTTGAAATCTCTTTGCTGCAAGAAAAGAGTATTTAAATCTGTTTATTCAAAACTACCTGTGCCCTTTGGAGCTAAGCTTGAAACGCATGGATCCAGTATGGAAAGTACATTTCAATAATATATCTCACAAATCAATTAGATGCATAAACACTGTGTATACACCTTCAGCAATACTGCCTTACATGTGTGATGTGAGCTTGTTTAGTTCATAGATCAGACACCCCCCATCGAACATGCCCATGATAACACCACAAGCTAAACCGTTCCAATGCTCTGTAAATCATGAGTGAACTTAAATATGTTTTTGTCTTTTTGGCGGATAGAGAGTCAGAAAGCCGTTTCGTCTTTATTAGTATAGATGTATACTAATACTGCCGCTTTGACCCGAGCCCCCTCANCCCCTCCCTCCTGCCCCCCTACTCTCTCCCCCAAACCCTCCCCCCTCTGCATCTCTCCCGCTCTCTCCTCCTCTCTCTCCGTCCCTCTCGTCTTCTATCCCCACTTGACCCTCCCACAACCTCCCTCTGCTCCAGCCTGGGAATCCTCCGCCGGGCTCACCGCGGCACTCGGCGTTGGCTGTCCAGCAGCAGCCACACCGACTGCCCCATTCCCCACCACACTCGCCACCCACCCCGGGCACAGACCCGGGGAGTCAACCTCTCCTCCCTCATCCCCATTCCACCCACTCCTGCCTCACAACCTGGACCCCCCTCCCCTCCCACACACCCTTCTGTCAACCGCTCCCTCCACATCGGACTGCAAAATGTCCGCTCCCTCTGCAACAAGGCCCTGGTCATCAACGATCTCATCCTTGATGAGAACGTTGATATCATGGCCTTGACTGAAACGTGGCTCACCCCAGGCGACACCTTCACCCTCACGGAGGCCACGCCACCCGGGTACACCTCCCACCACATCCCCCGCCCCAACCGCAGTGGCGGTGGTGTTGCACTTATCTCAAGGACACCACTTTCCCTATCCCCCTACTCCACTTGCTCTTTCCCCTCCTTTGAGCACCTCACCCTCTCCCACCCCTCATTCATCTCCCTTAAAATCCTCCTCCTCTACCGGCCCCTAAAACCTCTCCCACCTTCATCTCTGACATTTCAACACTCCTCACATCTCTTTGCCTCTGCTCCGATCGCCTCATCATCCTGGGCGAATTCAACCTACACTTCACACCCTCCTGCTACATCTCCACAGACTTCTCTTCCCTGCTCTCCTCACTCAACCTCCCCTTACACATAAACTCCCCCACTCACAGTCACGGCCACCCACTCGATTTGGTGATCACCCGGGGCCTCAGTGTCTCGGATGTCACTATTACCGACAAGGCCATCTCTGACAACCACTTCATCTCCTTCACCACCTCCACCCCCCTCCCCACCTCCACCAGACCCACCACCATCTTCTACCGCCCTTGGAAGAAGTTACCCCCACAATCCCTAACCGATGCCTTGGAGTCCTCTGAACTCCTCTCCCTCTGGCCTTCAACCCTCACCGGCCCCTCTTCTCCTCTCTCCCTCCTCCACAATACCCTCTCCTCCACACTCGATACTCTTGCCCCCATCACTTCCCGCACTGTCTCCTACTCCCGCTCCTCCCCCTGGTACACCACCCACCTCCGCTCACTGAAAAGCCAGGTGCGGGCCGCTGAACGCACCTGTGTCAAATCTGGCCTAACGGTCCACCGACAAATCTGGCTGGACCTCCAAGGGACCTCCATTCCCTTGATCCAAGATCAAGGGAATCCGCTGCGCGGTCACTTCCCCTCCAAATTCCACCCACCACCCACCCCTTCCCTCCCACACTCCGACTCCTACCCATCCTCCCCTACACACCTTCGTACCCGTTTCCCCACCCTCTGTCACTGAACTCATCCAATCCCTAAAACCAACCACCTGCTCCCTTGACCCCATCCCCACTCCACTCCTTATCTCCCAGCTCCACTTTCTTGCCCCACATATCACTGACATCATCAACCTGTCCCTCTCCTCTGGCTCTTTCCCCATTCCATTAAAAACTGCCATCATCACGCCTACCCTGAAAAAACCCTCCCTTGATGCGTCGCAGCTATCAAGTTACCGGCCCATCTCCAACCTCACATTTCTCTCCAAGGTCTTGGAAAGAGTTGTCGCCTCCCAACTGCGCTCTTTCCTTTCCACCCATTCTCTTTTCGAACCCCTTCAGTCAGGTTTCCGTGCTGCCCATAGCACAGAAACTGCCCTGGTCAAGGTCACCAATGATGTCCTGACCATCTGTGACCAGGGCTCCCTCTGTCTCCTCGTCCTCCTCGACCTATCGGCAGCATTCGATACGGTCGACCACGCTATGCTACTCCACCGCTTGTCCTCCCACCTCAACCTTCAAGGCACTGTCCTTGAATGGTTCAGGTCGTACCTTTCTCACCGTCTTCATTTCGTCTCGACGAATGGCTTCTCCTCCACCCCCCGCACTGTCTCATGTGGTGTCCCTCAGGGCTCTGTCCTTGGTCCCCTCCTCTTCACCCTCTATATGCTCCCCCTGTGGTGACATCATCCGCAGACATGGAGTTAACTTCCACATGTATGCGGATGACACCCAACTCTACCTTTCCTCCTCTACTCTCAACTCCACGACCACCGATGTCCTGACAGCCTGCCTGTCCGACATCGAGTCCTGGACGAGAGACAACTTTCTTCAGCTCAACATGCGAAAAACCGAGGCCCTCCTGATTGGCTCACGTCAGCGCCTCCGCACCTCAGGCGCTGACACCTTCAGCATCCAAGGCTGCACTCTCCACCTCGCAAAGCCAATCAGGAACCTCGGCGTTTTGTTTGACCCTGAGCTGTCCTTTCTCCCTCACATCCGCACCACAACTGGCACCGCCTTCCATCACCTCCGGAACATCGCCAGACTACGGCATTACCTCACCCCTCACGCTGCTGAAACCCTGGTCCACGCCTTTGTCACCTCAAGGCTGGACTATGGGAACTCTCTCCTCGCCGGCCTTCCCGCCACCTCCCTCCACAAGCTGCAGGTCATTCAGAACTCTGCAGCTCGTGTACTGTCCCGCACCAGGCTTCGGGACCACATCACTCCCACCCTCGCTCGCCCTCACTGGCTCCCCATCCCCCAGAGGATTGATTTCAAGATCCTCATCCTCACCTACAAGGCCATTTACGGCCTTGCTCCCTCCTACCTCTCCGACCTACTATCCCCCTACCTACCTGCCCGTACCGTCCGTTCCTCTGGCTCCGGTCTGCTCCACGTCCCCCGCCCCAGTCGCCCTACCATCGGTGGTCGGGCCTTCAGCCTCTCAGCCCCCAGGCTCTGGAACTCCATCCCCCAGTGCCTTCGCCGCTTCCTCCCTTTCCTCCTTCAAGGCGGGTCTCAAAACCTTACTCTTTGACCGAGCCTTCAGCTCCCCTCTCGACTCTCTTCCCCCTCCTCGCTCCCTCCCTTCCCTCCCCTTACCCTGACCATTTCCTCCCTCCTCGCTCCCTCCCTTCCCTCCCCTCACCCTGACCGTATCCCCCTGCTCGGGTCATGACCCAACTGTGCAGCGCCTTGGGACGTCCTCCTGACGTGAAAGGCGCTTTATAAATGGAATCTTGTTCTTGTTGTTGTTGTTGTATCTTTCTGGAAGAAAGTTTGATTTTCTCTGTCGCTAGTTTGTTGCAGAATGCCACGCAAAAGCATTTTTTGCGGCTTAATCATAAAAAAATGTAACATAGTTCATCAACAAAGGAAGATCCCTTAATAAAAATATACCAATGAATCGGTTATTGCGGTCTTGCGGACAGGAACACAGACAAACACTGTTTCTTTATTATTATAAATGAAAAGACGGAACCCGAAATCAGAGGAAATAATGTCATCGTTATTTTATGCTTTATAACTTATTTATTTAATAGAAGGAAAATTAGTTAGAGGTTCTCAATGATTAATTTAACAGGGTTACAACAGTAGGGTTACAATTGATAATATTATAAAACTATTGTGAAGTACAGCATGTCACTTTCGGCTTAAATAACTAACAAACGTAAAATATCTAAATTGAAGCAATAACTAAAAGTTTACACATTTCCGATCACAACAACGAGGATAGATTTGAACGGGTGCAGGTGAGAACATTTACCAGAACCATTATGTGACACAACACATATTTTTATCAACTTCGAGTTCCAGGATAATCCGAATACCAAATAGTATTATAAACATATGGGTGAACAGTGTGTTTTTCTGGTGTAACGGGTGCTCCTGTTTATCTTCTGCTTTTGCACTATTTAAAACATTTATTAAATATTTTGAAAGGATATTTGATTGCATTCTTCACCGCCTCTCTGAATTTAGTCTGAGTGACCGAATAGATGGCTGTGTTTGTGCAGCAACTCAGCAGCTGAAGCATAAAACCTGCTTCTTCAAACATCCTCAAAGTGTTAAAAATGCCTCTGGACTTGTAGTAACGTTTAACTCTGTATTATATGTAATGTGCAACAGATGTCATCCACAACAATATAAAACTGAGTGATACAGTGAACAGTAAAATGATGGATTTCTTTCTGTTTTCCATTTGCGGATCATTGCGATGATCAGCGCTGCTGTTGCAGATCCGCAGTCCTGTGCGGACTCGACTCGCCACAAGAATGTGTCTGACGGTCAGAGCGTTGAGCAGCAAAATCAACACAAATGGGATCAAAGGCACCAAAATCTGTTCAAGCCAATAAAATGTAATCCACGCGGCATGATAGAGAAGGTTTGGTTTGACAAGGCAACCCCAGGGCAAATTGTGAATGTTACGGTATCGGTGGAATGTAAAATAAAAGGGAATATTTTCCAAGCAGAGAAGCGCACTTAAAGTTCCTATAACCACAGACGCTGTTTTTTCAGTGCAGTATTTTTGTTTCAGTTTCTGACAACAAACGGCCACAAAGCGATCAAAGATGAAAGCCACGGTTAGCCACACAGCAGAGTCCACGGCGGCTGCAGAAATGGCATGAATGAAGCTGCAAACAGGAGTGTAGAACAAATATGAGGTAAGTAAATAAATGTCACCAATCTGTTTCAGGATTACGTCGGAGACAATGACTGACAGATCCGCCGCTGCCATAGCCACCAGGTAGCGGGTGATACACTTGGAGAGTCCGCACTTTCCTCGGGAGAGGATTAAAATCGCCAGTAAATTAACTGCAAGAAAAAAAAAATCATTTAATTAGACCCTGACCTGTGGAGTAATATGCTGACGAGTCTGTCAGTAAAAACATCAGTGAAACAATGATGAAATGAAATTAAACGTTGCTAACGTCTTCTAATAGGGAGTTGTTTATAACAGATTTAAGCCATTAAAAAACGATACACCAGGCTTGTTCAGTGACAAGTTGAATTTAGTGTATTACTGTGCAGAAAAGGAGAGACCTTCAAGGAGTGCGACAGCTAAAGCAGTGGGTAAAAGCCAATGGCGAGAAGGGGCATTTGAGTACAACAACATCAACAACAAGATTCCATTCATAAAGCGCCTTTCACGTCAGGAGGACGTCCCAAGGCGCTGCACAGTTGGGTCATGATCCGAGCAGGGGGGAAATGGTCAGGGTGAGGGGAGGGGAGGGAGCGTGGAGGGGGGAAATGGTCAGGGTGAGGGGAGGGATGGGACGGAGCGAGAAGGGGGAAGAGAGTCGAGAGGGGAGCTGAAGTCTCCGTCAAAGAGTAGCATTACATACATATGTGGGGAGGACAAGACTTTGGGGAGAACTTGAGAGAGTTGGCAAGTGTAGTAAGGAAACATGCCGAACGTTTACCCTTCCTGGGACACGAACACAGTCCTGCTGCTTGCTTGGAGAGAGTGGTCTAACTCTTGAGCTACAAGAATCCATTCGTAATTTCCAGCAGTGATTTAACTCACCAGGAATTCCAACTGCTGCAAGAACAGGATAATACATTTCTTGTACGTTCAGAAGTTTAGATCTTGGTGGCATCTTTCACAGCAGCGATATCTTTTGCAAAGCTAGAGCAGCCCCTTCTGACACATTGAGGTAATGCTGTCACGTATTTGTAGCCTTTGGGAAACTCCATGGAGGTTGAGAGATGATGTGCTCATCGCATTAGTAACAGATGGTGGAACAAACATCTTCAGACACGTCAGCAATATGTTTCAGGTATCATTTTCCTGCATTCTTATCATTGTGTAACTCAAAATCCATTGTGAGGCAAAATCTGTTCAATAAGGAAAGTTACATTCAATAAATTAGATTAGCAAATGCCCTCCACGATTTGTTTTTTATGGGCATGTGACTGATGTTGCAATTTACATGAGGTTTAACTGCTCTCCTGGTTGATACATTAGGTCAATATATAGAGAGCAGGAAATGGTCAAATGATTCAATACAATAAAAAAAATCTATATATCCCATTTCACATCGGAATGCATCCCAAGGCGCTGGAACATGAAGGATTTTGACCTGAGTTGTGGTTCCGGGTTCGGGAGGATGGAGGGCAGCGCCTATAAGAGGGGTGAACGAAGGCTTCGTAAAACTGGAGAGTATAGAGTCTCAACTTCGAGGAGGCAAGACATTAATGTGGGATTGAGGTCCATAGGATAGGGGCAGAAAGGCTGAAGGCACGACCGCCGATAGTGGGGTGAATCTCGGAGGGGGGGAGGTGGGGGCTGCTCATGGACAATGCCAGAGCTTGCTAAGCAGAGTGAGAAACAGGTTGTTATGGGGTCACCAGGATGCAGAGATGAGGATGTATAATTTCGTAAGTTTACGTGGGACCTATGTCCGAAACATTCTCCTTTGTGTTTCCATACTCCTGTGTTTAATGGAGAGATCTTGCTGTAGCCCATTTCCAAAGTCCAGTATCAGTGATTTGCATCGGTGATAAATATGGGAACCTGCCCTGCGAGAGGGATGTATGCGATTCGGCCAGTAATGAGCTGTTGATAGAGGCGCTGTCAGGTTGGAGTTTGAAACATGTGTGTGACTAAAACCCCTCACAAGAGGCCCCAGATTTAACGTGTCAACAAGAACAGCAATTTGCATTGGAAGAAATAATGTGTAACTAAGAGTCGGAGGAAAGAGTCATTAATCTGTGACTGAAGAAAATTATCAAATCTTTATTCAAATTGATGGTAAGAGATTGTAAAAGGGTTGTTATCTTACAACCATGTATTTCAGTTCTCTACTCACATGTTTCTGCTCAACTGGTGACCAATGATGTCGACCACCTGATTGTTTCGTATCGCATGGAAATGCCTGCAATTTATATCAATTATCTACGTTTCCTAATTTTGTCCCCCAAGTCATGTAGAGGTACCGACGTTAGAATGCTTACTGTCTGCTACGTATAATGTGATGAAACGTTTGACGTATATGTGTGCCGTGTCAAACAGGACATAATATCTGCAGAACATCAATCTGAATTGATTTTAAGTCTCAGAATATTGTTGCGCAATAAGAGGAAAGACCACAGTATAATGAATCCACTGCAATAAAGTCAATCATTATCTCAAGTCATAAAACGTCGGAAAGTTAGCGTGCACTGTGACAGTCGGTATTTTAGTGCTTGAGGAATTGTGGGTTACTGCGTTGCTTAATTGGGCATTGCAAATACATCCAAAAATACCGTCAATTCACTTTTCCGAATATTCAGTGAATCTTTGATTTTAAAAAGCCACGAAGAGAGCAATATCAAATGCATGGATTATTATTTGGATTACTATTTAACATGTCCCATTGCTGAAACATTTCGTTGAATAATATTCGTTAACAGCACCTGCTTTAAACATTACTGTTGATTGAGTTATTCAGTGTCTTGTTAAAATTCTTAGAGAAATAAATAATTTTCTGCCTTACATTGCTTTTGATGTTGAGCAGATAGTGCGAAACGGACTGACAAACACGAATCCAAGTTATTTTGCAAGGAATCGAAGAGGAGAAGAGGAGGGTTTCATTTTATTGTTGGAAGTTTATCATCGAACAATCAATTGAATGCAACAAACAAGAATGGGTACATGGTGGCTTTCAAAATAATATTTTTAATCCTTATATATGATACAGTGCACGTCATGTCGAGTGGACGTCTCAAATCGCTGGGCAGCACATATTGTAAACGTACTAGGAATTGCATAAATCGCATATCTTCATGGAAATCAATATCTCAGAATATATCTTGTATCCCTAATTCCGTTGAGCTGTAGGCGCAGGTTCGCAGGAGTGCTGCGGGCACTTAGTTTAACCAGCTAACTTTCCAAAGATTATCAATGAAAGCACTGTTTGGCAAGTTTCTTGCCGAACACAGACAAATCCATGCGTTTGGGCTTTACCTTAGTTTCTGCAACATCGACCCTCTCCATCCAATTCAGCTCTCGGTGTCCCCGCTCGTTTCCAATCCCCAAGGAGGTAAACTGCTGTTAAGTCACAGGACGTCCGCCAGAAAGTGTTCTGATCCATCCCAAGAAGGATGACCATAAACACTTGTAGGAAAAAAAAACAACGTGAACACAACAAAAACAAAATTAAATTTCTAGAACGCCTTTGAAGACAGGAGGATGTCCCAAAGACGTGAACAGTCTTGTGTGGGGACCCGAGCATGGGGAAGGGTTGGCGTAGGGGTGAGGGAAGGCTGAGAGGTTGGAGGACAACCAAAGTGCACGGACGAAGAGAAGGGTCTTGAGACCCGCCTTGAAGGAGGCAATGGAGGAAGCGAGGCGAGGGGACCGGGGGAAGGATTTCCAGAACGTGAGGGCAGAGAGGCTGATAGATCGGCCACCGATGTTAGGGCAGTTCGGGCCCAGACATGGAGCAGACCAGAGCCCGCTCGGAGGGAGTGGGCAGATTGGTAAGGGGTCAGCAGTTCAGTGAGGTAGGAGGGGACAAGGCCATGGATGGCCGTAAAGTTGAGGACGAGGATCTTGTACAAATCAGCTGCGTCAAATTCACCATTAATTTTCCGACGCTCAGCTTTTGGTTCAATAGGAGACAGCAGTTGTAAAGGTTTTGCGTTGACACTTTGAAGCAAAGATAACTTTAATTGCCAATGAAGGAACAGCTGAGGCAGCTTTTAGTCCACAAGGTTGGAATCAAGGGGGATGATTTTGTTCGTGATATATTTCAATAAAGCATCTGTATGATTGCTTATCACACAGTGAATTAGACCAAAATAGATTTTATCCTATTAGTTCATCAAATAAACGCAACATTTATTGAAACGTTCCCGAAAATATTAATCCTCTTCAGATAATAAGCTCTGTTCTTACTGAGCAACACTACATTTCTTTCAACAAAACACCACCTTTGTACACAATTAGCGAAATTTCAAATGCCGACTGCTGATTTAAAAGTCTTTTTTCCGATTGCGTTAATACGCGCCATTTGTCCATCGACTCAAATCCTGAGGCTCTGGGATTGGTTGACGCGAGGAGGTTTGGGTGTAGTGGACAGTATTGATCTGTTTAACTGAATTTGTCATCTTACATTTTTGATATTACTGTAGAATTTATAAATAATACATTAAATAATCAATTTTTTTAAAGATCATTTATTCTAAAGAAACACGGGTAAGCTCGCCCTCAAGAAAGAAATTAAGAACTTGTAATGCTGATGAATTTATCGTTGCCAATTTAACAGAATTTCTGTCTTATATTTTGGATATTATTGTAAAATTTATAAATAATATGTGGAATAATCAAATTTAATTGAGATAATTTATTCCAAAATAAATGTGTGTGCCATGGCTGTATTGGTAACAACAACAACAAAAACAACAAAATTATTCCCGTCGGGAGGAAGTTCCAAGTCGCTGGACAGTCAGGAGTCAGAACTCGAACATGGGGGAGGGATGGTATATGGGTGAGGGAAAGAAGAGAATTGGGAGGGCAACCGAAGGCACGATCGAAGAAAAGGATCTTGAGACCGGCCATGAAGGTACATCACAATCTTCAATGAGAGTTAGACACAAATTATTGTATGTTTATATACTCAGTGTTGCTTCTATTTCTTTATGAAAAAAATAATTCCAGTTTTAGTTGCGCTGATAAAAAATGTCAATTCATGTTTCAATGGTTTAAGGGTTGACCAAAATTCTCAGGAATCTGGGATGGTTCCCATTTGCTTGAAAGTCGAAAAAGTAACCCTGATTTTTAAGAAGGGAGTAGACAAAACAATGGAGAACGCTTGTCCGACATCAGTGGTAGGGAAAATTAGTGGCATGATCGATGGGCAATTAGAAAATGAAAACATGATTAGGCAGTGTCAGTATAGCTTTACGAAAGGGAAATCGTGATTAACAATTTATTTAGAGATGTTCGAGGATGCAAATAGCAAGTTAGATAGGAGCGAACCAGCAGGTGTGGTGAAGTTGGATTTAGAGAAGTCATTCGAAAAGCTGCCGCTTAATAGATTGCTGCATAAGATTAGAGCTCATGGAATTAAAGGTAATGCACTAGCATGGATTGGAGAGTGGTCCACAAGAAGGAAACAACGAGTAGAGATAAATGGCTCCTTCTCAGACTGGCAGGATGTGACAAGTGGATTGCCACAAGGATCTGTGCTTAGGCCTCAATTATTTGCAGTCTATATGAATGATTTAGATGAGGGAATAGAACATATCGTATCTAAATTGGCAGACGATACGAAGATAACAACAACAACAACAAGATTCCATTTATAAAGCGCTTTTCACGTCAGGAGGACGTCCCAAGGCGCTGCACAGTTGGGTCATGACCCGAGCAGGGGGGAAATGGTCAGGGTGAGGGGAGGGAAGGGAGGGAGCGAGGAGGGGGGAGATGGTCAGGGTGAGGGGAGTGAAGGGAGGGAGTGAGGAGGGGGGAAATGGTCAGGATGAGGGGAGGGAAGGGAGGGAGCGAGGAGGGGGAAGAGAGTCGAGAGGGGAGCTGAAGGCTCGGTCAAAGAGAAAGGTTTTGAGACCGGCCTTGAAGGAGGAAAGGGAGGAAGCGGCGAAGGCACTGGGGGATAGAGTTCCAGAGCCTGGGGGCTGAGAGGCTGAAGGCCCGACCACCGATGGTAGGGCGATTGGGGCGGGGGATGTGGAGCAGACCGGAGCCAGAGGAACGGAGGGTACTGGCGGGTATGTAGGGGGATAGTAGGTCAGAGGGGTAGGAGGGAGCAAGGCCGTGAATGGCCTTGTAGGTGAGGATGAGGATGTTGAAATCAATCCTCTGAGGGATGGGGAGCCAGTGGAGGCGAGCGAGGGTGGGAGTAATGTGGTCGCGGTGTCTGGTGCGGGACAGTACACGAGCTGCAGAGTTCTGAATAACCTGCAGCTTGTGGAGGGAGGTGGCGGGAAGGCCGACGAGGAGAGAGTTCCCATAGTCCAGCTTTGAGGTGACAAAGGCGTGGACCAGAGTTTCAGCCGCGTGAGGGCTGAGGTTATGCCGTAGTCTGGCGATGTTCCGGAGGTGATGGAAGGCGGTGCCAGTTGTGGTGCGGATGTGAGGGAGAAAGGACAGCTCAGGGTCGAACAAAACGCCGAGGTTCCTGACTGGCTTTGAGAGGTGAAGAGTGCAGCCTTGGATGCTGATGGTGTCAGCGCCTGAGGTGCGGAGGCGCTGACGTGAGCCAATCAGGAGGGCCTCGGTTTTTCGCACGTTGAGCTGAAGAAAGTTGTCTCTCGTCCAGGACTCGATGTCGGACAGGCAGGCTGTCAGGACATCGGTGGTCGTGGAGTTGAGAGTAGAGGAGGAAAGGTAGAGTTGTGTGTCATCCGCATACATGTGGAAGTTAACTCCATGTCTGCGGATGATGTCACCAAGGGGGAGCATATAGAGGGTGAAGAGGAGGGGACCAAGGACAGAACGCTGAGGGACACCACATTGTGGAGTCCTGTAGCTCAGTGGTTAGAGCACTCGCTTTGCAAGCGAGAGACCTGAGTTCAATTCCAGGCAGGGCGAAACCTTGGGCAAGTTTCCTTACTCCACACGCCTAATAATAATCCCTCCAAAACCAAAAACAATAATAAATTGGTCATTTTCAATCCACGACTGTTTGTGGGACATTGCTGTGCGCAATTGGCTGCCGCGTTCTCCCACAAATATACAGTCAATTCACTTTACAGTATATTCTGTGAAGCGCTTTGGGACGTCCTCCCGATGTGAAAAGCGCTATATCAAATGCAAGGATTATTATTATTATTATTATGAGACAGTGCGGGGGGTGTAGGAGAAGCCATTCGTCGAGACGAAATGAAGACGGTGAGAAAGGTACGACCTGAACCATTCAAGGACAGTGCCTTGAAGTTTGAGGTGGGAGTACAAGCGGTGGAGTAGGATAGCGTGGTCGACCGTATCGAATGCTGCCGATAGGTCGAGGAGGACGAGGAGACAGAGGGAGCCCTGGTCACAGGTGGTCAGGATATCATTGGTGACCTTGACCAGGGCAGTTTCTGTGCTATGGGCAGCACGGAAACCTGACTGAAGGGGTTCGAAAAGAGAATGGGTGGAAAGGAAAGAGCGCAGTTGGGAGGCGACAACTCTTTCCAAGACCTTGGAGAGAAAGGGGAGGTTGGAGATGGGCCGGTAACTTGATAAGTGGGAGAGAAAGCTAGAGGATGACACACGAAGAATGCAAAAGGAAATAGACAGGCTAGGTGAGTGGGCATGAAGTTGGCAGACGGAATATATGGGGAGAGACTTGGAAATGTTAACGTTCAGTGGGATTTTCGTGTCCTTATACAACAATCACAGAAAGTTAGTATGCAGGTACAGCAAGCAATTGGAAAAACTGATTGCATGTCAGCTGTTGTGACAAAGTGGCTTGAGTACAAGAGTCGGGAATACTTGCTACAATGGTATAGCGTCTAGGTGAGACCGCATCTCGAATATTGTGTGCAGTTTTGGTCTATTTGGTCTAGTGGAGTCCTGTAGCTCAGTGGTGAGAGCACTCGCTTTGCAAGCGAGAGACCTGAGTTCAATTCCAGGCAGGGCGAAACCTTGGGCAAGTTTCCTTACTCCACACGCACNAAAAAAATCCCTCCAAAACCAAAAACAATAATAAAATTGGTCATTTTCAATATACGACTGTTTGTGGGACATTGCTGTGCGCAATTGGCTGCCGCGTTCGCCCACAAATATACAGTCAATTCACTTTACAGTGTGTTCTGTGAAGCGCTTTGGGACGTCCTCCCGACGTGAAAAGCGCTATATCAAATGCAAGGATTATTATTATTATTTATCTAAGAAAGGAATACACTCGCCTTAGTCTGAGTACAACAATGGTTCAATAGGTTGTTTCCTGGGTGAGGGAGTTGACTTACGAGAATATGTTGACTAGGCCTATGTTCTCTAGAACGCAGTAGAATTAGTGGTGATCTTATGGAAACCTATGAGATTCCTAAGGATCTTGACAGGGCAGATATATTATGCGACTGTTTTCCTGGTTGGAGAACCGAAAACTGGAGTGTAATAGTATCCGAAATAAACATCATCCAGTTAGAACTGAGTTGAGAAAACATTTGTTCATTCAGAGTTTAGTGAATTTATGGAATTCACTAACCAAGAAAGCGGTAGGTGCTCAGTCATTGAACATATTGAACTCTTACATCGATACATTTTTACAACTTATTGGGATTCAGGGATATGGGAGTAGGGCGGGTAAACAGAACTAGTTTGGAATATGAGCCATGATCGTATCAAATGGCGGGTCAGGCCCGATTGGCCGAATCTCCAACCCATGTAACTATTTCTTATGTTCATATGTGCTTGTGTTCTAACGAGCATTGGGAAGCATTCAAGGAGTAAATAGTTCTCGGAAAGAACAAACTCTTTCCCACAAAGGGGAATGGTAGTGCATCTGGAATTTGGGATTAAAATAAAATAGAAAAAGGAGTAGTATGATGAATATCACGTCTAAAATTCAGAAGATAATCAAACAATATACAGAAGGTATAGAGGAGAACAGAAAAATAATACATGTTGGGCAAATAGATTATATGAGAAAAGATTAGTGTGTTGCACAATGTTATTTTAAAAGCATATAAAGAATAAAAGGTTACTCAAAGTTAAGGTGAGTCCAATTAAGGACCAAATATGAAATCTTCTTGTGGAGGCAGAGTGCATTGCTGACGTATCGAATGTGTACTTTGCATCTGTCATCCCGATATTTAAGGATGCAGCCAATGCTTCGTTATCGGCGGAGGGTATAAAGAAATCGGATCAGATAAGAATAATCCGATAGGAGTTACTGAAACGTCTGATAGTTCTCAAAGTAGACAAGGAAGGTAACACAAACGGTATGGACTGGATGCAACCTCGGTTTCTGAAGGAAACTGCGATGGAAATAAGGGAGGGTCTGACCACTATCTTTCATTCCTCCTTGGAAACTTGTCTGTTGCTAGAAGACTGGAAGAAAGCAAATATTACTTCCCTGTACAGAAAAGCGCATAAGGATAAACCCAGGAACTACAGGACAGTTCGTTCAACATTAGTAGAGGTGAAATTTCCAGTGACTATAATCACGAGAAGACAAATCTTCACTGACAAAAATATGGGTTAATAAAGGAAAACCAACTCGGATTAGTTAAAGGCAAATCATGGCTAAAAAAAAATGATAGAAATTTGTGCTCAAGTATCGCAGATAGTTGATAAAGGCTGTGCAATTGATGTCGTTTGTATGGATTTTCAAAGAGCGTTTGATAAGGCGCCACATAAGAGACTTGTAAGCGAATTAGATGGCCACGATAATAAAGTGTCAGGGGCATAATTTTGAAAACTTCTATTAAGTCTCATTTTAACCATATCTGCGCCAGGGAGAATAAAACTGGCAACTCCAGCCTCTCCTCATTAGATCCTGTGGTTCTTTGCTTTGAGTATTTGAAACTACATGGACGGCTGAGTCGAACAGAGGTACATTTTATTTCATTGGACCGAAACGTGTCAAGCCAACTTTAGAAGTCCACCTAGACAAGCAAATGGGACCTCATCTCAACTTCTCATTTGAAAAGACGGGAATGTGTCACGGGAAAGTTACATAGTAATACAACACACAATTACAATTCTATAGCATCCTCACTTTGCGTATCGTCGCAATGCGCTTCACAGCTGGCCAAGGCATTCGGTGGGAGTAGAGCAGTGTGGAGAGTTGATTGATAAGGAAAACGACGTCAAAAGAGACGAACGTTGAAGCGAAGAGCAGGTATGGGGCGCCATGTTGGCAGGTTTAGAGAATATTCCAGAGTTGGGGTGAGAAGGATCGTAGATTCAACCTGTTTGGGAAAGGGGAGGGAAGAGATTCGAGAAGGAAGGGTAGTGAAAGGCTCATTAGGCCCAATGCTCGACAGGTCACTGGCGGCAGAAGCTTGGATAATAGCTGGAGAACCGAAGGTCAGAGCAGGAGAACAAGTTCGCCATTGAGACATGGGTGTGACATATGCAAAGATGAGGTTCTGGTGGGCGCAAATTGAAAGGTAGATGCGTGGAAGGCGCATGTTATAGATTGGAAGTGATTCGAAGCACGACATATGCGGCTTAAAGGACATTTGTGGAGTCCAACAAGATATTCAGATTCTAAACCAACTGCGCAATTCATGCTTTTCCATTCTGTCAGCTCCTGGCAGCAGAGATCTTAAGTCAAGCAGTCGCTGACCTCAAGCGCTCACCAAGGACTTGCAGTCTTATAGGCAAACGCGTGGAACATCAGTGGAACAAATCGCATAATACTGCAGAAGTTGGAAATCTATAAACAAAAACAGAAGTCTTTTTGAACACCCATCAATACAGATCTATGGAGAATTGAAAGTGCGACAACGTTTCGGGTCCACGACCGTTCGGCATAACACCAATGAGAGAAAACAAGAGAGGACAGGAATAGGAAACGACAACAACAACAACCTCTATAGAGCTCCTTTCACGTCGGGAGGACGTTCCAAGGCGCTGGACAGTTGGATCAATACCCGAACAGGGGGGAAATGGTCAGTGTGAGGGGAAAGAAGGGAGGATGCGAGGAGTTGGGAAATAGTCAGGGTGAGGGAAGGGAAGGGAGGAGGCGAGGAGTTGGGATATCGTCAGGGTGAGGGGAGGGGAGGGAAGGGCAGAGAAGGGTGTAGAGAGTTGAGAAGGGAGCTGAAGGCACTGTCAAAGAGAAAGGTCTTGAGACCGGCCTTGAAGGAGGAAAGAGAGGAAGCAAGGTGAAGCCACTGGAGGATAGAGTTCCAGAGCCTGATGTCTGAGAGGCAGAAGGCCCTGCCACCGATCGTATGGCGGTTGGGGCCGGGGATGTGGAGCAGAACGGAGCCAGAGTAACGGAGTGTTCGGGTATGTAGGTAGGGGGATAGTAGGTCGGAGAGGTAGGAGGGAGAAATGCCGTGAATGGCCTTGTAGACGATGATTAGTATCCTGAATTCGAAGGCGAGGATGAGGATCTTCAATTCGAGATGAGAGGACAATCGTTAGGCAAGAATACTAAATTATGTATTTTATTTGGAGATATATATTTCAAACGAATGGCCAATTATGATTTGGGGGCAACCGGTCCATGAGAACCGAGAGGCTTAGAACATCTGAGTCACGCATGGGAGCCATGTCATTGTTTATGTTGACAAGGACAGTGTTATCAATCAGGGAGAGTGACTGCGCGGAAAAGAAAGAGCAAAGCGAGGAAGCAAAGAATGATTCACTTGGATAGGAAAAGCAGGTTGAGAAAAGGAGCGTCACTTAAGAACATGTAGATGGGCCAAGATATATAGCTGCTCCTCAGGAGGTTGGGACCTTCTTCTTTTTGAAGGAGTTCGTTAGATGCACAAATCTGTTAATAGGAATGAAGGATTGTCGGAGACAATATTGGAGGGTTAAGTGGGTGGAGGTTGTAGGGTTTGGCGAGTCAATGCAGAGTGGATGATCTCTTTCTTGGATCCGAGGAAGATCGCCATGTCCTAACATTTGGAATTGGCAGAGAGAATGACTGCGGCACAGGAAGGTTGGTGAAGGAGGTGGGTGCTAATGGAGAAGAGAATCCTGGGGCTGTCGTTCCCTCAAGGATGTTCCTGCAGACGAAGTAACATTTGGCTGAGGTCAGGACAGTAGCTGATAGAGTTTATTGTGGCCAAACAGGGACTAATTTTGGACCTTGAGGATGGATTTAAGCCACGAATTATCATTGAATCAAGCATGATATTTGAGGGAGTGGATGTGACCTACAAGAGTCAGCTACAACAGTATGGGGAAAGAAGAGATAATTTCGGTTGAGTTGATTGTTCATCACGGAGCCAGATACATACACAATGGGCAGAAAGGCCTTCTTACATGATATAAATTTCTGTGCTTCCCCAGCTGAAATATTTGAAAATGTATGTGAGGCTTAATGATGTTTAGTGTCTGTTTTGGATAAAAAAGTATCAAGGATTTTTAATGTCCAGTTAAAGAGTAAATCTGAAAAGTTACATTCGACCTAGACTGAATATATCTGCTGGAGGATGGCAAATAATTCAGGGCCGTCTTCCATCATCACTGCAATTGACCGTCTCTGAAGATTCAGAGTTGAATGTCTGGACTTAGGCTTAAACCCATATTTTCAAACTAATAAGCGAGTGAGCGACCAATTGAACAGTTACCTGAAATACTGAATCAGAGAAATCCACTGCACGGGTGAAGGCCTACCATTGCTTCAAGAGGAGGGATTTCACTGTGAGAATGAATTGAAAATTTGGATCATATTGTAAGATAAATACAAAGCCAGATGCATTAGTAGTTTATGGTGTTCTTAAATATAAATATGCACTCCTGCAGCTCAATGGTTCAAGCGCTTGCCATGCAAGCAAGACGGCCTGGGTTCCATTACTGGCAAGGCGAAATGCACGGCAAGTTGTTTACTCAAATCGCTTTTGTTTACACAATGTTAGGTAGGACCGTATTTGGTAGTCGATTGAGATTAATCAATTCAAAATAATAATAAGAATAACGTGGTCACTAAATCCATGGCTGTGTGTGGGACTCTGTTGTACGCAATTGGCTGCAACAATATATATAGTCAACTCAATGTACAATGTATTCTGTGAAGCGCGTTGAGACCTCTTGCTGTCATGAAAGGCCCTCTATCAAAGGCAAGGTTTATTATAATTAAAATAAAATGGTGAACTCGTTATATTAGTTACATTTTAGCCCCCATCTGACCTTTCCTTTCCATATTCATGATCTCAAGATCTGTGATGGGCAAAGCATTTTTTTGTTTTGATACAAAAGCAAGAATATTCGTATCAAGGTCATCTAATACATTGCATTAAATATAGATTCATGGCTTTAACAAGCTGTTGAATAAAAACGGCAATGACGTGGCGATATTCTGAATTTACCATTTGAGATTGTTGTTTTTCCCACAACAGCAATCTCGATTTCGATTTTACATGGGTGCCAATTATCAAAAAACTTGTTTTTAATCAGCTGCAAATAACAACCTGACAATCCCAATGGAGAATTTCCTCCAGGTTATAAAATGTAGGCTCATATGAATGCATCAGCTCAATATCATAGATGTGCTTTCCTTCAGGACCACAGACACCGAGATGGGTTCTTCAGCATTA
>NW_024705864.1:0-21572 GCF_018977255.1 Callorhinchus milii | reverse complement strand
TCCCCTCCCTCCCTCCCACAGCCAGCCCCCTCCTCAACACCCCCCCCCTCCCTCCCTCCCCAGTCACCCCTCCTCAACTCCCCCTCCCTCCCTCCCCAGCCATCCCCAGCCAGCCCCCAGCCAGCCCCCTCCTCAACACCCCTCCCTCCCTCCCCAGCCAGCCCCTCCTCAACACCCCTCCCTCCCTCCCCCAGCCAGCCCCCTCCTCAAACCCCCTCCCTCCCTACCCCAGTCAGCCCCCTCCTCAACACCCCCTCCCCTCTCTCCCTCCCCCAGCCATGCCCCTCCTCAACCCCCCCTCCCTCCCTCCCCAGCCATCCCCTTCCTCAACTTGGGGACTTAGAACTCATAGACTCTGTGTAGACGTTCCGGTGCAGTGCTAGGGCTGTGCTGTACAGTCTGAGGTGTGGACCTTCAGACCACACGTTAAACTAAGGTCCTAATTTCCCTGTTGAGGTTGAACGTAAATTGGCTGCCGCATTTCGCCCACAAACACTGACGCATCACTTTACAGCGAAGCCCTTTGAGGCGTCTTGACGATACGATCAGGTGCCATCTCAAATGCGAGGATTATTATTATAATATTAAATCGTTAATCTAAAGATTTCTGTTTCGTTTCATCAGCCAGTGAGAACGAGTACTGTTGGCCATCGCACTTACGCTGCCGGACAGGAGAGAGACTGAACAAAGCATTCGTGGTCTTGGACACCAATGAGGAGAGCCTCGAGTCCTCCACTGATTTGGGGCTGAGCTCACCTGAAGCCACATCCTCCAGGCAGGTCTCCATGAGGCCAGATCGAGGCAATTCCATCATGAGTGAACAGTGTGGCATCAAGTTTGACACCACGGAACTTTTTAAAACAACCGCCCGTGATTTCTGTGTGCAACTCACTTGCCAGGACGGGATTTCCACTTCTTGTGATTCTCTGAACTCAACTCTGAAATGCGCTCCCTTTCTAGCCACCATATGGTCGAGAACACGCCAATCTCTGGGATAAAGAGGACTGGAAGTGTTCGCAGTAAATTAAAGGCGTAATATTAATTTTAAAAGGCTTTGGAAAAGGGGAGTTCACCTCAGATTCTGGAAAAGGTGACGGAGGAAGAATAGTATCTTTAGCTTTGTGTAAACTGGTGTGTCCACAGAAATTATTGGCGATCCTCACGCTATCTTGTACAGGAGAAACGTATATCTTTACATGTTCTTTCTCTGTTTCACGTATCTCAGTTAATATGGTTGTTTATCACTGTGAGTTTCACCAAGGTGGATTTTGCTCTGCGTTAAGAGTGAGTGAAGCCATGGGACATGTGAAGCCAGTTGCACAAATGGATTTGTTCCCAAGTAACAGAGGATCTGTTCACTCGGAGCCTGAAATGCCATCGACAGTCACTGAAAGCAGAAGTTTCTTTCAAATGTTGACATAATATATTAATCTACAGAGAGTGAAGCTGTACACATGCCACGCACCGCTACACTCCATAGCCATGGAAACAGGTAAACAAAAGAGAAGTTGCAGGAAGCTTTCATTTTATAATTGGTGCTTAATACAATGCGACTATTGTATGGTGGCTTTCAACTCGTGAAGAGGTCTCAAAAGTATGGAGAACTTGAATGAGGGGAGGGAGGGAATAAGTGAGGGAGGGAGCGAGTCTGAGTGACTCCAGAATAGAGTACCAGAGATGGCAAAATGGTTGAAAGCCCACCTTAGGCAAGTTTCCTTACTCCACACGCTTTTGTTTATCTAGCAGTAAGTAGGAACCCCGCTAATAGTGGATTTGCGGATCGCTTTCTAGGGGTAATAATCCCATAAAAAATAAAATAAAATTTAGTAACACAATCCATGACACAATCGGCTGCCGCATTTTACCCACAATATACCCAGTCAATTCACTTTACAGTACATTTTGTGAAGTGCTTTGATACGTCTCAGTGACATGAAATGCAAGGATTATTATTATTATAATTATTATATCATTATTATAATGATTATTATAGTGAGAGCGAGAATTACTGAGGAATCTCACTGATTTAAATGGCTCTTAAGGTGAGGCTATGGTTGACACTGCATGGATATCACAAGCAGTAGTCGCCTACTTTGATCAGGAAGGAACAGGGTGGATTATGTTCTGATGAGGAGCGTGTGAGGCAGGTTATGGCATGTACAGGCACGGAGGCCTGCACTGACCTGTAACTGAACACTCTGGAGATGGAGTTGGTTTCCCAATGGGCACAACTATTTGCCCCTCTAGTGCTATACAAATGTAATTTTGTTGTTGTTGTTAGTGCTCTCCTCTCTAGGTTTTCCCCATTATTATTTGCCCCTCTAATATTTGCCTCTCTATTTCGTGTTCCCCCCTCTCTAGAGTTCCGTCCATCCAGTGTTTCACCCTTTCATATTTCCCCCTTCTGTGTTTCCCCCTCTAGTATTCCCCACTCTGCTATTTGCCACTCCAGTGTCTGGAGGGAGCATCAGGCCTAGTCGGCATCTGTCCCAAACAGCCGTAGCAGAGATCCATCTGCAATGGAAGAGCTGGTGAGAAGTGTGGAGCAGATTGAAGGTTTCAATGACCCAGTCCGTTGGAAGGAGGTGGACTGCACAGTAGGGCACCTTGCTGTTGGTAAGGCAGCAGGTGCAGATGACATTAATGCCGAGATCCTAAATAATAATAAAAAATGCTGCTCTAAGGGTGGGGGAAGTGAACGGAGAGGATTTTTTTGCAGATCCAAGCCAGGAACTTCCAACTTACCTTGGAGCTGCCCTCCTAGTGCTGGACAACAGATTCTCTGAGGCAGACATACTATCATTGTTCCAGAGTACAATTATGGTATCTATCTACAGAAGGGGGACCCAAATGAGACCGAGAACTACAGAGGGATCTCATTGATTTCAATGGCTATTAAGGTGCTGCTTCAGGTAGTCACTGCACGTGTATCCACCCATTGGAAGCAAGGATCCCTGGCTATTTGGGATTTGTTATCTGGAAGCCAAGTCACCCCAAAAGGCACTCATTTCATTGTCCTTGACAGGGTTAAGTACACAGATTGGTTTAGAACCTATAACCTTCTGGACTAAATGTATTTAATGGATTGCACAGGTGTGTGTGGCTTCCAGTCCATTCTTCGCCTGTAAGCTAGGAGTCTCAGTAAGCTCTTGTGAGCTAAGGAGTCTCAGGAAGCTACATGAATCACTGAATCAACAGTAGACTTACATAGAATATTAAAGCACAGAAACAAGCCACTGAGCCCACAAGCCCAACTCACGTAGAGCTTAGGTGTCTGTGTGTGTATGTCTGTCTGTCTGTGCATGTGTGTCTCTCCCTGTCTGTGTGTGTGTGTGTGTGTGTTGTGTCAGTGTATCTGTCAGTCTGTTTATTTTTGGTCAGCCGAGATAGACAAGATAGACAAGAATTTATAGATTTGTTTGTGTCTTGCAGGTGGTACACGAGCAGGTTTGCATCTTTCAGAAGCCGTTGGTTTTACCAGACAAGGCGTGAAGCATCGCCCACACCAACCCTAGCGGGGATTACAAAAGGAATGATTATTTCTTGGTTTTTTTTGGGTGTACTAATATCTCACTCAACCCAGTTAACCACAATCTTTTTGGCCGACTGTAGCTGCCTTTTTATTAATCTAGGTCTGTGCCTCAATAAGTAAATAAATAAATTAAGTATAAGCACTGTCTCCATGTCTCTGACTCTCACCCCCTGACTCTCATTGCTAGGTCCCAACTTGACCTATCCCCGCTGGTACCTTCTTCTTTTAACACCTCAGACTATATTCCTCCAGGCTCTCACTAAAAATTCTCATTATCTATCAACTCCCGCCCCCCGCACCCAAAAAATATCTTTTCTCGAGACCAGAAAAAATAAACACTGTCAGACTTTTCTCTTCCAAAATCTTTATTTACCCCCCAAAATATGCTTCCCCGACAACAGCCTCATTTACTACAAACAGAGCAATATAGGTACACTTCCCAGCAATTGTCTCCAGTGAACAGCCTGACACACCCTGTGGTTTTACATCAACCATCCTCAGAGACAACTATGTTGAGGCTGTGCAGTTTAGCTCGCGTTGAGCCAGAGAGTTCCATAGTTTTGCGTAGTTGCTGAAAGCACAGTCGCCGATGATGGAGCGGAGGGGACGAGGGATGTGCAGAAGGCTGGAGCCAGCTGAGTGAAGCAAACAAGTCTCAGCTCACATCTATGCAGCGCTGGGGGTGGGGGTTTGCATTGCTGGAGGTGCCGTCCTTCGAATGAGCCCCGTCTGCCTGTTCAGGTGGACGTTAAAGATCCCATGGCACTATTCGAAACTAGAAGGGAGTTTCTCCCAGTGTCCTGGACAACAATTCCCCTAATAAAATTGGTCATTCATTCCATGGCTATTTATGGGAGATTGCTGTTTCCAACTGGCTGCCGCATTTTGCCCACAAAATACAGTCAATCCACCTTACTGTATACCCTGTGAAGTGTTTGACATGATAAGGTAATATATAAAATGCAAGGATTATTATTATATTGATGAATGGTGGCCCTGGGGATCCCAGCGAGGAGGGCATTGGAATAATCGAGGCGGCAGGTGATGAATGCATGTTGTCAGTTGTGTTGGGTCCGAGGTACGGTCAGAGGTGGGCAATGTAGTGGAGGTGGAGAAACGATGGCCTGGTCAGTGACCCGATGTGGGGAAGGAAGTATAGCTGCTGATTGAACCGGACGCCTAGGTTACTTACAGGTTCGGTCGTCAACCACTGAGATTATCGAAGACACTTCATGTGAAACCACCAGAGGGAGAGACTCCTCCAGCCATCAGCTGCACCGCAAAAGATTTCCATCGTGGGCTTTCCTTTTCTTCTCTCTTCCTTTGTTCTCTTTCTCTCTCACTGTCTCTCGTTTCTTTCTCTTAACTCCTCTCTGAATGACTCGAAGCAAGTGAACAGGAGAGAACGTGTGGAGCACATTGCAGCACTGTTTCAGATTATGAAGCAGTCATTTGGCATTTCACATAAACACAGACATCAGGGACACCGGGGGAAGGGGAGGGCAACACAGTCACAGCGCAGGCACCTGGAATAATAGAGGCAAACAGGAATCGGAAGCGGAAACCCTGTGTTAACTCCGAGCCGGATCGTCAACACTCCGGTGGGGGTGGGGGGGGGGGGGGGGTGGGGTCCAGCGTTGGCGAGTGGCAATGGCAAGGGCACGTCCACCCACACATGGGGGCGAGAGTGGCGCCACATTCAGCCCTCGGCATGCAGGTTCTTGTGGAGTTCGGTCAGGAGCACCAGGCCACGAATGAGAGGCGCTATTCTCACCAGTGATGAGCAGTCAAGTGGTGAGCGTCGATGCTGAAACCCCCCCCCCCCCACCCCAGTCTAAACTTGACACAACGTCACCAGGAACCTCCGTGGACTGGTCGGGAATGTTCTGGAGCTCGGAGCACGGTCAGAGGCACGGAATCATCACCAATCCTCATATGGCCACGTTTTGTTTCCTTGTCCGTTCAGTCAGAGATGTGGATCTACTGAATGGGATGTTCAAGACACACCCTGGTGTCTGAGGGAGTCGCTGACACTCTGTAGTTTCAATAGTTTTATCTACAGCGAAAAGCAAGAGATAAAAAAAAACACGCACACATTCTCACGACTGACAGCAACACAGCACCCGGCACAGAGAGTAACACAGGGTCAGGGACAGTCGCAACACAGCTGAGCCCATGTAATTGCTGTGCAGAGAGACTGCGGAAGGTGAGATTGTGAGCCCTGGGACTCTTACCTGAGATAGTTTGATCACTGTTCCCGTTGTAAAAACGCCAGTCAATATAGGATTGGTTTGGAGGCTTTGGCAGTGGCTGGCGCTCACAGGCTGGTGTCGAGCAGAGACGCCGGGCGCCGGAGACACCTCATCCTGCTCTGGGCAGCGGCCAAGACCTTCCTCCTGGGTCCCAGCGGGATGTTGATGCTTTTCAGATCCTCGTCTGAACAGAGCATCAGCGAGTCCAGGTCTATCTTTTCCTTCTTGAAGATGGGGATGAAGTGGAACATGCTGAGCGAGGCCAGGAAGGTGTCCAGGGGGCTGGTGTCCATGTCGCTGTCTAGCTCCAGCTCTCCCAGCTCCCAGGACGGCCCGCTGCCCCCCTGGAGGCTGCCGGCGCTGCCGATGCTCTCGCTCAGGCTGGGCGACCGGTGAAGCCGACTCCTCAGCCTGACCCCTGCCCCGCTGCTGCTGTCCATCAGCCCCCCCTCCTGCTCCAGGCCGAGGCCAAACAGGCCACCCGTGACGTAGTTCCTGCGGAAAACCATCGTTCCGAGACCCGGCCTGTTAAACAGCGACTCGTGTCCCGAGTCGGTGCTGATCTCCGAGTACGCCGTGTCCGTGTGCAAACCGGGGTCGCTGATGGCACGCGAGACTGTATCCTCTCCACTCGGGAACATGTCACGGACATTCCTCCTCATCCTGTCCTTGGGGCTGATGTACGTGCCCTGTTTGACGAACATGACATCGTGGCTGAGCTGCAGGCCGGACAGCGAGCGGATGCTCTTCCTTCCTTCCTCGTAGATCTTGAAGGTCCCGTCTCCCTGCTTCTTCTTCTCCAGCTTCTTCTGGATCCTGGTCTTCCCCCTGGCTGTGGCGTTGAGGGTGGCCTGGGAGTACGGCACCGAGACAGTGTGCTGCCTGCTCATTGTGCTGCTGCAGTAGCTGGAGAAACTGACGCTGTCTGACATGTCCATCATCTCCTTCTTGTATTTCTTCTCCATCCTCAGGTGGTGTTTCCTCTGTAGCTTCGCACATTCCTTAATTCGCTTCTCAGCCTCTTTGAAAGCTTTCTCCTTCATCTTGCTAACCAGTTTAGGGTTCAGGTTGCTCTGCTTCGCTGCGATGGAATCCAGGTAGCGGATACATTCCATGTGGCTCTTGGTGGCCGCCATGTCCAGGGGCGTGTGGTAATCATTGTCCAGGCACCAGATGTTTGCCCCGAAGGACACCAGGAATGAAAGACAGTTGAGGTGGCCATTAGCAGCAGCGAGGTGGAGGGGAGTGTTCCCCCAAATGTCACACTTGTCGGGATCGCCCCTGAAAATCAGCACAAAGACGGAGGATAAACAGTGTGCTCACTCACCTTTTGGAGGATTTCCGCACTGCACAGCCCCAAGCTTCATAATGCACTGGGCCTGTCTGACATCTCAGCCAGTTCCCCCCCCACAAAGCACCCCGAGGTGATCAAATTTATCTGAAGGAGTGTTGTTCAGAGGAAAGCCCTGGTGAGAGTTGGGAGCTGGGGGTGAGGGTGAAGGCGGTGGGATTGAGGGCTGAGGGTTGGCACAGCCTCAGGAAGTCATCTCTCTAAGCACAGAATGAATCCAATGCAATTCGCAGGTGACTGGAGTGGGATTGGATTTCTCTGAGTGTCTGTGACTGGTTTGGAACTTGACTCCGGAACTGTGGACTGGATTTCATTGTGCATCCATCACTCTGAAAGGTGATGTGACCCTCTGCCCACGCGAGGCTTGACCAATGGCTACCCCCAGCCAGCTGTCCTCACGCTGTCACGTGATCCATTTGACTTAAACATCTGCATACATTAAAGGTGTTTCAGACCCAATGCATGGCTCAGATTATAGCTTGGAGGGAATGGACTTGGGTTACATGGCTCAGGGTGTAGAGCCGAGCACTCGCACATCAGAGGTTGCTTCGAGCATGTTGTTACAATACAATAATATAGTAATCCTCGCATTTGATACGGCGCCTTATCTCGTCTTCGAGACGTCTCAAAGCGCTTCACAGGGTATACTGTAAAGCGAATCGACTGTGTATTTTGTGGGTGAAATTTCGTTACACGTGCTGACACCATTGACTGTTACCTGACTCCTTATCGATGATTGTAATGGATGTTTGGCGGCACTAAATGCCCATTTTTAGGCCTCGGCTTCCTGTTTTGTGGATAAACATGACATAGCCTCAGTCAACAGCTGTTACTCACTGCCATAACAATGACAGAGCCCGTCACTGTGTGGCGTTGCAATCTCATCATATTATTCTAGCCTCTGAGCCTGGCAAGGGTTCCACTGGATAAATAATGAACGTGCTGTAGAGTTTCTATAATATATGAATTATTCATACAGAATAGCACTCATCAGAGCAGAGAGATCAGAGGCCTCATCTAACTGCAGAATGTTTCATTTCCTTCAATAAGGAGCGAGTGCCTGAACTACAGGACTTCACATGATGGGTGCTATTTATATGCAACTTGTTGTTGTACCCCTCTCCTTCCCCCCCCCACCCCACTAGTGAACCCCCCACACCCCCCCCAGCAAGGCTTTCCTCTCCTCTCTGAGGCCGCCTATCATCCACTATGCCCCCGCCCCAACCACCATCTCCAGGTCCCAATTTGCCTATCTCCTTTGAGCACCTCACGCTCTATAATCTCTCCCCCTCTCTCTCTCTCAAAATCCTCACCGTCTCCCTCCCCACCCCCCATACTAAATGCAAGGAATATTATTATTATACTCCCAGCACATTTGTTCTGGACATCTCAGAGTGAAAGCTTCAGTCTTCACTACTGCTGCAATCTCCAGACTTTTGAAACCAAACTCACTTTAACCTCTTCCCCATCTTCAGTTCCTTGTTCTTCACTCTAAGCCTTGGCTCCATCACCATACTTCAGAGTATCCAAACCAAGCTGAGATTTCCATGCATCCCCCACCTACACATGAAATTTCCAATAGATAGGTTGTTGGAATGGAATGCGCACTGACTCTCTCCCTGGAGGGACGTATCCTGTTTACCTAATTCCGGAAAGAATTAGGCGCAGGTTGGCAAGAGCCAAGGCTCGCTTCCTGGTGAGCAACACAGCTCAGCATGAAATCTGTGAGAGCATTGCCACCATCTTTCTATGCACAGATCGGACCCACATCCCTTCCTATTGAGCAATGGTGCTCTCCTTTTTGCATCGTACATAAGCTTCCCTTCTTGTGCTTCAGTTTCCTCCTGATATTTTTTGTTAGCTGTGATTCCATGCTTTGCTGCCTCCTTGTCTATCATTATATGGAATCGAATTCTGACACTTAATGAGCATGTACGTCGCTTAGATGCACCCAGAGGAAAAGCAAGTATTTTGTTTAGTGATGAATAGCTTATTGTGAATGTGACCTTAAAAGATTGCATTCTATTTAGACGTCCTGGTCACTGCCTACATCTCTTGCCTGTCAGACACTGCAGTCAGTGTAACTGTCAACAGAGGGGAATTGAATTTCTGCTCATAAAGATGTCAGTGATGCATATTAGACATGAGGAACGACATGTTCAGATACTCACACAACAGTAACTTCTCCATATTCATGAACAAGAAACTGGTCGTCTTAAAATAAAATCCAAATTTTATAGGGAAATCAGTTTGTGCCTGGTGACATTCACTCACTGCATCCTAGAATTCGACCTTTACAGCTCTTTGTGCACATCAACCACGCACTACGCTTCACTGGTTAACCTCTACACTGCCAGGATCCACAACATTTCAGTTCCTCTGGCTGAACAGCTTTTAGGGAGTTACACATGATCTCAACACTATTGACTGATGCCCACAATCACTCTCAAAATGGTTTCAGCTGACACTCTGGAAGTAAATAGGAACCCGGCTGTTAGTCAATTGGCGGATTGCTTTCCGTGGGTAATAGTCTCTTTGAAAAAATGTGGTCACTCAATCCGTGATGGTTTGTGGGACACTGATGTGTTCCTGAAGCACCTTGAGATGTCTCAACGACCTGATAAGGCGCTATATCGAATGCAAGTATTATTATTGCTATTATTAACTGGTTTAGGTAAACTGGAGGGAAAAATTAAGCAAATAAAGATTTTGAGCAACAATGGAAGATTTTTAAGCACGAGATCGAAAAGGTGCAGGGGAAATGTATGCTGTTAAGAAATAAGGGGAAATAACAACAAATTACATTTACACAGCACCTTTCACGTCGGGACGACATCCGAAGGCACTGGCCAGTCAGGGATCTGGACGCGAGATGGGGGTTGGGATCAGGAGGGGTGGAGGGCAGGGGAAGGAGGGTGACTGAAGGTACGGTCGAAGAGGAGAGTCTTGAAATGGCCTTGAAGGAGGCAAGGGAGGGAACAAGCCTAAGGGATAGTGTAACTACTTTTATAGATTTGTATCCAGACGGAATGAATATAAAAGTGATGTTGAATTTAGACAACATTAGGGGAGACCAATTCTTCACTATAAGAGGGATATAGCAGCGATAGAAAGAATACAGCGTAGGTTAACGAGGATAATACCGGGTTGAAAGGATACTTCAATCAGGATACACTGGATAGGTTAGGTCTTTTTTTTCCTCCTAGAGAAGAGATGTTTAAGGGAGGACCTAATAGAAGTGTTTAAAATTATAAAACAGGGTCAATAAAGTTGGAACTCTCACAATCCAGAGATAATAATCCTTGCATTTGATATGGTGCCTTTCATCCCTCAAATCCCTTCACAGGAGTTACTGTAAAGTGTAGTGACTGTGTAGTAGCCAATTTGATTTTAGCCGTGAGATGGTAGGAGTTCCCAAATTTCAGATGGAACATTACATCAAGGCTCTGCTACAATTGGAAAACAACAACAACCAAGTACATTCGTATAGCACCTTTCCACAACAACAACTTGCATTTATATAGCGCCTTTCAGGCAGGATAGAGTCCCGGAGCACTTGTTGCTTTCACATCGAGAGGGCATCCCAAGGCCCTGGACAGTCAGGGATTTTGACTGGAACAGGGAATTGGGATCGGGGGGTGGGAAGAAGGCAGGAAGAGTAGAAGTAAGAGGGTGACTGAAGGCGCGGTCGAAGAGGAGTCTTGAGACCTACCTTGAAAGAGGCAAGGCAGGAAGCAACGCAAAGGGACTGTGGGATGGAGTTCCAAAGAGTGGGGGAAAGAGAGGCTGAAGGCCCGACCCCCAATGTTGGGACGGGTAGGGTGGGGCGGGTGTAGTGGGGTGGGGAGGGCAGGGAACGTGCAAGGCTGGAGACTGCTGAGCAGACAGGTCGATACGGTGTTAACAGCTCACAGCGATACATGATTTCTATCTCTCCCAGTGTCCTGGACAGCAATCCTCCAAATGAATTGTTCTTTCACTACTATCCTTTTATGAGACCTCACTTGGGCTGTAATTAGAAGTGAAGCTGTGAAACATTTCAACATGATAAGATGTTATAAGAACGCAGGGATTTATTTCTAATCACCTTCATTCAAGTATCTGTATAATAACATTGATAATAATAATCCTTGCATTTGATTATAGCGCCTTATCGCGTCTTCCAGACGTCTCAAAGCGGTTCACAGAATATACTGTGAAATGGATTGACTGTATATTTTGTGAGTGAAACACAGAAGCCAATTGCGCACGGCAGCGTCTCACAGACAGTTGTGGACTGAGTGACCAAATGATTAGCATTATTTTGAAGGAATTATTACTCCCGGAAAAGCGATCCGCCAACTGAGTAACAACCGGGTTCCCATTACTGTCAGGTAAACTGAGGCGCGTGTGGGGAGTAAGGAAACTTGCCTAAGTTCTTGCCCTGGTCGCGAATCGAACCCAGGTCCTCTCGCTCGCGAAGCGAGTGCTCTAACCACTACGCCACAGGACCACGACGACGACAACAACAACAACAACTTGCATTTGCACAGCGCCCTTCACGTGGGGTAGCGTCCCAGGGGGTTTGACTCCGCCTAATGTCATAAAAATACATGGGTTTATTTCCAAATCATCTTCGTTCAAGTACGAGAAGTAATAACATTGGTTCCTTCCAGAGAAGATGATGGATCCCCAGGATGGTGGAGCCCTGAGACACACACACACACTCACCCTCTGCTGACCACCAGCCTGAGTGCCTCCAGGTTGCCATGATACGCCGCCCACAGGGTGGGGGTCATCCCATCCTCGTCCGGAGAGTTCAGCTCCTTCCTTGTGGCCTCTTTGAGCAGATCCAGGAAACCATCTCTGGCCGCTTTGTGGAACCGGTCATTCATCCCGTCCCCTCATTACCCCACAGCGGGGGCCGGAGGGGTGGGGGGGGGATGGGGGGTGGGGGCTGTGGGGAGGTGACCCAGGGCTGTGGGGTGGTGGGGTGGTGGGGGGGGGGCTGTGGGGTGGTGGGGGGGGGCTGTGGGGTGGGGGGGGGCTGTGGGGTGGGGGGGGGGGGCTGTGGGGTGGGGGGGGCTGTGGGGTGGGGGGGGGCTGTGGGGTGGTGGGGGGGGCTGTGGGGTGGTGGGGGGGGGGGCTGTGGGGTGGTGGGGGGGGCTGTGGGGTGGTGGGGGGGGGCTGTGGGGTGGGGGGGGGGCTGAGGGGTGGAGGGGAGGTGGGGGGGGCTGTGGGGTGGGGTGGGGGCTGAGGGGTGGTGGGGGGGGGGCTGTGGGGTGGGGGGGGCTGTGGGGTGGTGGGGGGGGCTGTGGGGTGGAGGGGAGATGGGGGGGCTGTGGGGAGGTGACCCAGGGCTGTGGGGTGGTGGGGTGGGGGCTGAGGGGTGGTGGGGGTGGTGGGGGGGGGCTGTGGGGTGGGGGGGGGGCTGTGGGGTGGTGGGGGGGGGCTGTGGGGTGGTGGGGGGGGGGGCTGTGGGGAGGTGACCCAGGGCTGTGGGATGGCAGATGGGAAGCGCAGCGGCTGCTGAGGAGCGAGTGACTGATCGCTGGTCTCAGAGGCGGCTCCTGTCTGTGGGTGGAATTAATGCAAAGACCGCCCCACAAACACACACTCACTCACTCACACACACACTCACTCACTCACACACTCACTCACTCACACTCACACACTCACACACACATACACTCACTCACTCACACACACCACACTCACACACTCACTCACTCACACACACACACCACACACTCACACACACACTCACACTCACTCACACACACACACACTCACACACAACACACACTCACACTCACTCACACACACACACTCACACACACACACTCACACACACACACACATACACTCACACACTCACACTCTCACTCACTCACACTCACACACACACTCACTCACACATACACTCACACACACACTCACACACACTCACTCACTCACACACACACATACACTCACTCACACACACTCACTCACACACACACTCACACACACACACACTCACTCACACTCGGGGATTGATGGCAGGAAATAATAATAATCAAAATAACACCACAGTTTGATCCGCCTCGGGGTCACTCTCAGGTTCTCACAGACCATCCATTCCCCCAACACTGACCTGATCAGATGTGACAGATGTGTTCTCAACTTATCTCAGACCTCAACCCCCCCCCCACCCCCCCCCCCCCCCCCCCCCCCCACACACACACCCCCCACAACCCCCCCCCCCCCCACACACCCCCCCCCCCCCCCCCCACACACACACCCCCCACACCCCCCCCCCCCACACACACACACCCCCCCACAACCCCCCCCCCACACACACACACCCCCCACAACACCCCCCCACACACACACACCCCCCCACAACACCCCCCCCCCACACACACACCCCCCCCCACAACACCCCCCCCACACACACACCCCCCCCACAACACCCCCCCCCCCCCCCCCCACACACACACCCTCCCACACACACCCCCCCCCCCCCCCCCCCCCACACACACACACCCCCACCCCCCAGTCATGGGAAATCCAAACAGAAAAAGAAGGTACATTAGATAAAGGATTGATTTACACTCCTGCGATTGTCTCCATATATCACTGTCTTCTGATAAACGGTATCTCACTTCGAACCCCTCGCTCCCGGGAGCTTTTTTTTAAGCCTTTAAGCCCCCCTCTCCCCCCCCCACCACCGCCCCCATTAACGGACACATCTGTCCGCCTTCCCCAATGTCTTCGTTGGCAATCGCGAAGTGTCGGCCGGTCGCAGTCACTTGTGCGCTCTCGTCTTAAAAGACCGCTTTCGGCTTCGAGCCGAATACTTTATAAGATACTATACTTTATGGATACTTTATAAACTCATAGTCCAGGCTAACGCACCAGTGCAGTGCTGGGGTTCTGATGCAAGGTTAGAGACGCTGTCCTCCGGGCGAGACCTCGGTCTTAATGTCTGGGTGGGAGGGTGGAGATCTCACACCGCTACTCACGGCGAAGGGAACTTCTCCCATCCCCGTGGAAAATAATTCCCCGCGTAAACGTGATTCTCAACATTGCACTGAAGTGACACTGTACAACAGTCACCTGTATGTATCGTACCTTTGCCCCAGTCTCGCAGGGATCCTGCGTCTCCGGCTATTCTCAGCACGCTGAGATTATTGGGTTTTTATTGGGTTCATGTTGTTAAAGGGGTGATTTATGGACGACAGAGACTCCACCCCTTGTCCAGCTCACTGATATAATGTCTGCGTCTGCTTCGATCATCAGCAAATGTAACTTTTATCCACAGAGGTGAAGTCCTCACAGGTAACCCGGTAAACAGCTAAATTGGTAAACGGCTAAACTGTGGGGAAACCAGGAAACATCCGCCTAAAAGCTGGAGAAAAGGCGAAGCCGAGGGTCCTAGCTGCAGGGGTAAAACCCAGCGAGGTGACGAAGCCACTCGATCAGGAGCGGAGTCAGGAGAGCGAAGTAGGTGACGCTGATTCACAAAGTGCCGTCAGCGTGACGTCATAGTGAAACAAACAACGACAATGGCCTGGCAGCCCCAGCACTGCCATCCCGGCCATGACCACACAGCCCAAGGGCTGATGCCGTCTCGCTGATCGCTCACTCGCTCGCTCCCGGTCTCTGCGTGAGCGTTTTAGCTGCCGCCCCGAGCCTCCCCCTCTAAATGTCTCTCCTCCTGCCCCCTTCTATCTGCTACTCCCGCTCTGTCCTTCTCTTCCCAACGCTGCCCCCCGCCCCCGCCTTCTTTCTCTCCTCGACCCCATCACCACTTCCCTCTGCATCCTCCGCCAAGCCTATGCTGGACGAGCACCTTGACAGGAACCTGGCTCTCCAGGTTTGACCCCGTCCCCCTAATGGAAACCTCCCCTCCAGGCCATACCTTCCACACCCCCCGTCCAAACCAACATGGCACCGGGGTGGCCCTCATCTCCAAAGCCTCCCTTGGCCTCCCTACTCCTCTGGCTGCTTCCCCTCCTTCGAGCACCTCACCCTTTTCCATTCCTCTCTCCCACTGAAAATCCTCCTGGTCTACCACCCCCCCAAGCCCCCCCGGCTCCTTCCACACAGACATCTCTACTCTCCTCTCTTCCCTGTCCCTCCGCTTCGAACGCCTGCTCATAATGGGCAATTTCAACCTCTACCTAAACTCCCCTTGCACTACTTCTGCCGACTTCACTGCCTTCCTCTCCTCCCTAAACCTCACCCTTCACATAAATTCACCTTCCCACAACCGTGGCCTTACCCTCGACCTCGACATCCGATTACCTGCGGTGTACCCCAAGGATCCATCCTTGGCCCCCTCCTCTTTCTGATCTACATGCTCCCTCTTGGGGATGTCATCTGCAGACATGAGGTACACTTCCACACGTATGCGGACGACACACAACTCTATTTTTCCACCTCACTTTGCGACCCCCCAGTCCCCAGGGTTCTGATGAGATATATCCCAGATCGTTGAGCGAAACCAGGAAGGAGTTAGGAGAGCAATAGATGTATTTTGACCTTTTACTTTTATTCTGTTTCATTTATGTCCAGTAACAGGTTCTAAAAATGCAGACAATATCCGGAGAAATAACTGAAGGGGAAAGCAGTAGCAATGTGATGGGTCCACACCAGGAAGGAAACCCACAGAATTTACTGAAACCTGCCAATGACCCAACATCACCCAAACTGCTGCAGAATGAATCTGGCCAACGGGTCCCAGGGGCCAACCTGCTGTCTGCAGTGCTAGCCTCGAATATAGGGCTGCTGGGAATTGCTCTGATCTCTGTAGGGGCTATCAGGAGAATCCCAGTGGGGCAGAATGAGGTCCACTTGTTCCTTACCATCATGATGCTATTGGCTCTGTGCTGGATACTCTTCTATGTCTCCTACATTGCCAGGCACAAGCACATTATTATTTACAGAGACACCAACGCAGGACCAGTCTGGCTAAGAGGTAAAGATAGAACACGTACATCGCTTTGTCGGGAATGTTTTGCCCACATTTAATCAATAGAGAAAAGGCAGCAATATTAGTTCAGAAACCCACTGACACCTCAGACAATCCAATGCTCTCGCCAGCACTGCACTGAAGTGTCAATCTAGACTGTGAGCTCAAAGTCGTGATGTGGGGGCTTGAACCCATAATCTTCTGACTCAAAGGCGAGGATGCAACAGGATGATACAGTAACGACCCAAAATGATACTATTCTCATGCCTGATTTGACCACAAAATGTCTCGAAGACATGATAAGGTGCTATATGAAATGCAAGGATTATTATTATTTTTCTTTTATTCTTTACCTCCCGGTGACTTGCTTGCTTTCCACTCCACAGGAGGGCTGCTGCTGTTTGCGGGTGGCAGCTTGCTTCTGCATTTGTTCAAGATTGGATATTTCATTGGATCCACAGGCTGTCAACACCCAATCACAATCATTTTCTTTGTCACTCAAATCGCATTTCTTCTGGCCCAGGTAAATGAGGTTTTGCTGGGACAAGGTTCATGTCTTTGCGGTAACTGTTTGCAAGGGGTAAACATGATGTTTTGTTTCCAATTACAGACATACTTTCTGTGGGTCCATTGCAAAACTTGCGTTCAACTACAGCAGGACATTTCACGGTAAGTTACGCTTTTTCTCCTTCGTTGTCCTTATACTGAAGAAGGGCAACTTTCCCAATGTGCCCTCCACCAATGCCCTTCTCAAAACAGACCAGCCAACACAGCCAATTGACATTGAGGGTCACGAGCCTCGATGATCTGAAACCAATTTGCTGTAAAACAAATTTCACTCCAGATAAAAATCAAGATCAAATCAATTTACAATGTTATTTGCCTTTTCTGCAGCAAAGTGACTGCAATAAGTAAATCACCTCCCCGGCCCCCACCCAGCCTGTTTCCCATTCGCTATGGATTTTGAGCTTGTTTCTCTGAGTTGCTGCTGTGTACAGGTGCGGCTTGTCGTTGCTGCTGACATCCAATCTGATGCTGTGGGTTTCTGCTGTAACAGACGAGTTTCTTCACCAGACTGATAGCAACGACCTCCCAGAGAGCAAGTTCTTGACTATAGAAGGTCAGCATTTCGTCAAACCTTCAATAATGTCTGTCACCCAATACATCCCCAAGTTAAGTAACATAAGTGAAATGGCTCTTCCCAAGACAGGCAATAAGGAGCATCTTGGGACATCCTCCCGATGTGAAAGGCACTATACAAATGTAATCTGTTGCTGTTGTTGTAATCTTCCTTGAAACAGAAATCTGGAGAGTGAGCTATTGGCAAATGATGGGTAAAAAGAAGTTGTTTTTAAATGAGTTTCTCCTGGAATTTATAACAAGAAGTCTGAAATATAAAAGTAAGCAAATGAGATAGAGAACTGATCTATATAAATCCAAGTTGTTGTTGTTGTTGGTCAAACTTCATTCAGAGGACAGTATTTTGGGCACTAAATCTTGGGAAGGGTATATGAGCTCCAGAACTTGCATTGAGACTGTTCACACAAACCCCATCATGACATTTACTTTCCCATTTGTGTCCAGATCCAGGTAACAGCACCGAATGTCACTGCAATAGCAGTATCTGTCATCATCTGCAGCTCGGTTCTGACTACTTATACCCATTCAACATTGAGTACAACTTGTTTGCTTCAACCATGGTTTACGTGATGTGGAAGAATGTTGGCCGGTTCTTAGATCAATTTGCCCAAAACAAGGGTAACTTCTACCTTCACGGCTTTCCCATTGGCCTAGTCCTTGGGTTGGTTGGGATATTGGTCGGCCTAGTTATTTTCATTATCTGTGAGGTCAAGATGACATTTAATGAATGGAAGATACCAGCTCTTATAATGTATTACATCTTCAACATTGTGCTTCTGAGCTTGATGTCCATGGTCAGCTTGCTTGGCTCTTTTATCTACATACTCGATAAAAGAAGCATAGATCAACGTATAAACCCTACCAGAAATCTAGAGGTGAATCTGCTGTTGGGAACGGAAATGGGTCAGTTTAGCGTTGCCTACTTTTCAATAGTAGCTCTGGTGTCCATCAGACCACATGAACCTCTAGCCATCCTGAGCCTCATGTTCTCCTTGATCACAATAATCCAGCATGCCCTCCAAAGTATCTTCATTATCAAAGGTTTGTACAGGCAACCGTTCAGTGAACCAACCGAACAGATAAGTTTTCAATCATTATTCAGAAGTGCCATCAGCCACCTGTATATCAGTCCTACTCGATCCGAGCAATTTTCTGACCAAATTACGGAGCCCACCTTCCAAAGCAACAATCCCGAAACACACTCAGATACAATCAGCCCTGCTGTTGGTCCAGGACATGTGCAGGGCAATCAGCTAACGTGGAAGCGGAGGTTCCTGAAGGAGATCACTTCATTTTTACTCCTGAGCAATATCATCGTAAGTTTCCAGTGCTACCTCAAGTCACTTTTTTATCAGTTGCCATTCAACATTTAGAAATGTGGAAGACCTCCTTTGGTTCCGCCATGTGTTGGCATGAAAATTTAAATTTAGACATAACGCCTCTCACATTGGGAGGATGTCCCAAGACACTGGACTTGTACACAAGCTGGGGGATGGAGGCCAGGGTGAAGGTGAGGGTGGAAAGGGTTTAATTGGAGCTTGCAGACTCCTCTGGTGATCTATGGTGCATTATTATTATAAGGACCCAGTCACTTTCCTTGCCTGTTGTTATGACCACAGGCACTGCCTGTTATCATACAACTCCCAGCACCATTTGGTCCAGCTATGGGCAGTGTCTGTTCTGGAGAAACCCAACAAGGAAAAGTGAGACCAGAGTGTCACTTCACCAACAATCACAATTCCACTAACAGCTCCAAGAGCATTTACAACATACCCCATTGTCTCACTGTCACTAACTGAATAGTACACTGTGTTTTGACTTTTGATATATTTACAAGACACTGAAATGACCACTTTCTGTCAACAGGTTTGGATCATACTTGCTTTTGGCCCTCGATCCCAATTTACCAGTGGTACAGTGAAAGAATTCTACGGCTTTCATTTGTGGGTCTCCATCCTCAACTTTGGTCTTCCGTTGGGAATATTCTACAGGATGCACTCGGTGGTCAGCCTCTTTCACGTTTACCAGAAAGCTTAAAAAGAGGCACGAGCGACACAGCAAAGAACACAGGAAAAAAAACACACTTGGAAGAATGATTACCAAGTGTGGGAGGGAGTAAGGAGTGGGGGACACTCATATGGAATAGAAATGTGGTTGGACCAAATGGCCTGTTTCTGAGCTGCAAATTCTGTGTGAATCTAATACTGTATTTTGACTTAAATGTAGGACGATCTAATTGTACGCAGGTTTTCACACAGCTATAAAACATAATTATCCTCAATAATCTCGGGAATACGGTTTCTGGTTGCTGACCCTTCCCACAACACAAGTTCAAATTCCCCTCCAAATTCTGTTCACGAGAGATCCAGACACAGGCTTTCCACTTGCCTCTGCAGAATTTATTTTAAAAGTACCGAATACAGTGTGTGAACATGGAGACACATGAAGAGGACAGGGATTATCAATCACTGAGACACTATAAATAAAACTCTATAACTTGTCAAATAAACAAAGAATCGAAGGGGAGGCTTTCATTGCAATATATTCAGGGTAAAGTAACCATAGAATGACCATCACCTTTAATCTACCACATATCATATATATACACAATATATATATATATATATATCATATATAATCTACCATATATCACAATGACAAATGAATTTACTAAAGTGCTATTGAACATCTTTTCGTATTTGCTATGCCTGGAAACAAAGATACAAATCAATTAGTGTGCAGTCAGGAGCCCTATACAATGCACAGACTAAGCTACTACCTGCCACAGTAAGAAACCTTGAAAGAAAAGCGATGTCAAAATGCTTTATAGTGTGTTTTTTTTAAAAAGGTAACTCTCACAGTAAACGGGACAGAGCATTTTCTTGAGTATGGCACGCAGATCAGGGGTAGCATAGTTTGCAGCAGAGTAAAGCTTCTTCTCGTCTGGCTCAGTTAAGACTTTCACTGCACTAGTGAGACACTTCCATTTCCCACACAAGCCCTCATGACCTCTTCATTAACTGCTAATCCAGAGGCCAGTTTTGAGCACAGACTTCCCAGACATTAGCTTGAGAAGGAACGCACTGCGTTTCACATCAGGCAGTGTGGGCCTGGAATCAAACTCGGATTCCAGAGGTGAAAGGGTGTTTAATCCAATGCCTCACATAGCGCTGAGTTTCTTGTGCAAGTGGCTTGCTTTGGGTTACGTAATCCAATAGACAAGATTTTCATAAAACATTAATGATCTACTTTCTATTGATAAATATAATGGTCATTAGGACGGACGAGGATTTTAAAAAAAACAGTGTAGACTTAAAGTAACCTTATTTGTTTACTCAATAGTTTGGATTTTGATACCCTGATCGACTTAAACGTTGTACTGATTTTTACTCAACGTGCCATACACACAAGCAACCAACTGGCCTCTTATGGGTGGAAACGTTTTAAATCAATAACATCCTGGTTTAGTGTCACACCTCCTGAAACACAAGGTCTTTTGTTAGTCCCTGACAAGACTTGGCAGCAAATGTCATGCAAATCAGGTCAGCTGGAATGGCTTATCTCACAGGCAGCACTCGCCTTCAGCAAAGCCAAGAGGAAGGAGAGATTGCAAAGACCAGGAGCAAAAACAAACATTTGTGTCTCTTACTGAGACCACAACTTTAAAATCACTTCCGTGAACATGCGTGAAACATTTTTCCTTTAAAACTAGAGATACAATCAACTGTTGTTTCCCAAACTGTATTCCCCATTGCATTAATTGTCGGAACTTTGGTGACTTTTTTGTTAATTACATTTTCCACTAAGTTTCCATTTCCTTCTACATAAATAAGTAGTGGTTATGTGTTGTTACACAGAGCAACAGTAGCTACGTGGGATCAAACACTCTATGCTTTACATCTCTCGTAACCAGCATTATAACAAGACATTCAACAAGTAGGTAAAAGCAACAGGAGTGCTTAGGCGATTTTTCTTTCCCCACACAGAGGTGTTGGGTTGTGGAAAGCCCCATCAACTAAGGTGGTAGAGACAGAGTCCATCGTGGGTTTCAAGAGGGAAGTAGACAGGTATATGAAGAAGAGAGGCTTGAAGGAGTGTCGGAATAGGGTAGGGCAGTGGGATTTAATGAACACCTTGCTTTAAGAGCTGGTGCAGACTCCATGTGCGAAATGGCCTCCTTCTGTGCCGTCAATGCCTATGATTCACTAGGGGTGTGCGGGGGAAAGTGTGTATCTGTGTGCGTGCGCACAGGGTGTGGATCATGGGTGTACTTTTTCTTAAGAAAGGTACATGTAGTGTTTAGCTGGCAGTGCAAGGACAATGGCGGAGCAGCAGGTGGGATTTCGTGCAAGTCTTTGG
>NW_024705863.1:0-21576 GCF_018977255.1 Callorhinchus milii | reverse complement strand
GGGGATTAAAGGTTGACAATCACTGTCAGATTACACAAAATGAACAAAACGATCGTATGGAAGTATATTTTTTTAAACCCTCGCAAAAAATCTATATTCAACGGGCATGGTCTAAATTACGCATAGGCTGCCGATAATCACCACGCAGGCTGCAATCTAAACACGTGTTGATGCAGGATGTTAAACTTCATCCCTGTTGGGGATGTGTTACAGCCTCCTCCTCGCCTCATTACAATGAAAAATAATCTGAGGATTTTGCGCTTAAAATTGCCTAAATGTTTCGCTTAAAAAAGCAAAGGTCTACGAGTCTAGCTATGACTAACTATAAACACAAGACAGGCCTCGTCACTTTGTGTTGACAAACATTCCACCGAATGAGCTGGTAACTCACCTTGAGGAGCTGGGAATTCCACCTTGACGAGCTGGGTAATCCACCATGGTCGAGCTGGTAATCCACATGGTCGAGCTGGTAATCCACAACACGAGCTGGTAATCCACATGGTCAAGCTGGTAATCCACATTGGCTGGTAATCCACATGGTCGAGCTGGTAATCCCACATGGTCCGAGGCTGGTAATCCACATGGTCGAGCTGGTAATCCACAATGGCATCGAGCTGGTAATCCACATGGTCGAGCTGGTAATCCACATGGTCGAGCTGGTAATCCACATGGTCGAGCTGGTAATCCACATGGTCGAGCTGGAAATCCACATGGTAGAGCTGGGAATCCACCTTGACGAGTTGGTAATCCACATGAACGAGCTGGTAATCCACAATGGTCGAGCTGGTAATCCACATGGTCGAACTGGTAATCCACAACACGAGCTGGTAATCCACATGTCGAGCTGGTAATCCACATGAACGAGCTGGTAATCCACATGAACGAGCTGGTAATCCACATGAACGAGCTGGTAATTCACTTGAACGAGCTGGTAATCCACAACACGAGCTGGTAATCCAATGAACGAGCTGGTAATCCACAACACGAGCTGGTAATCCACATGGTCGAGCTGGTAATCCACATGAACGAGCTGGTAATCCACATGAACGAGCTGGTAATCCACATGGTCGAGCTAGTAATCCACATGAACGAGCTGGTAATCCACAACACGAGCTGGTAATCCACATGAACGAGCTGGGCAATGGCACATGAACGAGCTGGTAATCCCACATTAACGAGCTGGTAATCCACATTAACGAGCTGGTAATCCACATTAACGAGCTGGTAATCCACAACACGAGCTGGTAATCCACATGGTCGAGCTGGTATTTATTATTATACAATCTGCTATACACTATACCATTGATGTGGTGTATAATAATACAGTATATAATTTAATGTTGGGTTTGTCTATGGCAGCATATAGTACGGGGTAGACTCGTGTGATGTAAGGGAAAAAAGTTTAGCTGGAAGCATATTATATTTTTTGCGACATAGAATTGTAATGTATTACTTACTGTTAGTAGCTCAGCTTATTGGATAGTATATTTATTATACTGATGATACTATGTAGTTTATACTTTAGTTTTTTACGTGGTTGTTTAGTTACTGCAGCTACATACTATTAACATTCCTTCCCTTTATTAATGCTACCCCTATCCCCTCCCTTTGATGCTGCTAATCCTGCATAATGCACGGGCATAATGACTTGAAAACCCCCGCCCACCTCCTACGCATTTCACAAGTAGTACTAATCACATACCTGCATTTCCCATAAATATGCTAAATTCCTCTTGATATGCAAATTATTTTGTCAAGGTGCCCTTCCCTCCTTCCAACCCAGCTTAAATATACGCTCCAAGCGTGGTGGTGTTTCATTTGGCTTCCTCTTAGTATCTTTCACTCGACGGTCAATGGTATAGTGTATAGCAGATTGTATAATAATAAATAGTATAAAACTGTAATGTTTAATACAATGTATAAGGCAATATATAGTATCGTAATTGCATAGTGAATATACAGCAGTGTGATATACAGTAGGGTGCATAGAATAATACATAGTGTAATATTACACTATGTATTATTCTAAGGTATAGGGTGGTGTATAGTAATACAGTATATAATTTAATGTTGGGTTTGTCTATGGCAGCATATAGTACGGGTAGACCCGTGTGATGTAAAGGAAAAAAGTTTAGCTGGAAGCAAATTATATACTTTTTTGCGACGTAGAATTGTAATGTATTACTTACTGTTAGTAGCTCAGCTTATTGGAGAATATATTTAGTATACTGATGATACTATGTAGTTTATACTTTAGTTTTTTACGTGGTTGTTTAGTTACTGCAGCTACATACTATTAACATTCCTTCCCTTTATTAATGCTACCCCTACCCCCTCCCTTTGATGCTGCTAATCCTGCATAATGCACGGGCATAATGACTTGAAAACCCCCCGCCCACCTCCTACGCATTTCACAATTATTACTAATCACATACCTGCATTTCCTATAAATATGCTAAATTCCTCTTGATATGCAAATTATTTTGTCAAGGCGCCCTTCCCCCCTTCCAACCCAGCTTAAATATACGCTCCAAGCGTGGTGGTGTCTCATTCAGACGCTGTCTCCCCGACAGACCTGGTCTTCACCTGAGGACGGCTGCTTGCGTTGTGGCCAAAACGTTGTGAGAATTATTTTATTGTTTTATTTTTATTATTTTATTACTTCCCTTCTACGTGACTTTACCGAAAGAACCAATAAGATTTTCTCTCGTCGTTAAGTAGAAGGCCTTGCTGGGGGTTCGGTTCGATGTGATCGAGGTAAAGCGACATGGAGCTGGCCATGCGAGAAGACCACCATCTGCATTCATTCATCTCCATGTATATAAAAGGCAAAGTTGTGATTATGTGCATGTGTCTGTTCAAAATGTTTAGCGTACTTCCCGACATGCAACAAACTTGAAATTTGCCATGTGGGTACTTTCCAGACTGTACACCGTGTACATTTTTTTTAAATAGACCTTTATATATTTTATTCTTTGGGGGGGGGGCAATCTATATATATAAAATCGTTCATGTCTGTCTGTCTGTGTGTGTGTGTGGACTTTGGCCCATACGCACTTTCATTGGACGGCGGTTGCCCCTGGCAACGGCTAGCCACGCCTTCGCCGCTTTCATTGGACCTGGCAACGGCTAGACACGCCTTCGCCAAGGGCTGCAGTTTCATTGGACGGCGGTTGCCCCTGCCAACGGCTAGCCACGCCTTCGCCACTTTCATAAGCTCCGTATTTAATTAAATAATAGCCATTACACAGTATTGTTGGAGCGCTAGGGGCGGGGGGAAGGAACGCCACCCGTACCCAGCGTTCGCCGGGTGGGAAAATCAGGCGAGGCGGGAGGCTCTGCACGGTGCTAGGCCTCGACACCCACCACGCCACTCTGAGGTAAATTCATACAAATTTCACGTCCTCTACAGAGTAGTGAGGGAGGCAGAGTGGCGAGGGAGGGACTCAGCCTCAAAACGAGTAACTGGTGTGGCGTATTAACATCGCCACTGGGGAGACAAAGGCGGCCGGGCGTGCTGGATCCAAGTCCCGGGCGAAGCCGGGTCATGTGTATGTGTGTATGTGTTTATGTGTATGTCTGTGTGTCTGTATGCATGTGTGTGTGTATGTGTTTGTGTGTATGTATGTGTGTGTGTATGTATGTGGGTTTTTTCTATGTGTTTATGTGTATGTCTGCGTGTCTGTATGTATGTGTGTATGTACCTCTGTGGATGTGTTTGTGTGTATGTATGTGTGTGTCTATGTATTGTGTGTATGTGTTTCTGTGTATGTATCTGCGTGTATGTATGTGTGTTATGTGTCTGTCTGTGTGTCTGCATGTATGTGTGTATTTTTGATTTAAAGCTTTCGTGACTGCAGGGATTCATCTTCTTGGTTCTTTCGGTAAAGTCACGTAGAGGGGAAGTAATTAAATAATAAAAAATAATACAAATAAAACAATAAAATTATTCTCACGACGTTTCGGCCACAACGCAAGCAGCCGTCCTCAGGTGAAAACCAGGTCCGTCGAGGCGACAGAGTCTGAATAATTTTATTATGTTTTATTTTTATTATTTTTATTATTTTATTACTTCCCCTCTATGTGTGTATTGTCTATGTTTTTGTGTGTATGTATGTGTGTGTTTGTGTGTATGTGTATGTCTGTGTGTATGTATGTGTGTGTATGTGTTTGTGTGTATGTGTGTGTATGTATGTGTGTATGTGTTTGTATGTGTTTGTGTGTTTACGCTCGCATTACACAAATGTGTTGCAGGTCTAAGGCGTTCCTCGCGCAGCATTGCCGCTTTCTTTTTTCAGTCGTTTACTGCCGTACGCACCCTGACAGTCGTGTGTGTCTGCAGCAAGCGCGTGTATGTGTACCAATGGACGCGCGCGCGTGTGTTGTGTAGGGGGAACGGTAGTGTAGTGCTTAGCGTGCTGTCTGTGTCTGTGTGTGTGTGTCTGTGTGTGTGCGTGTGTGGTGTGTGGGGAGCGGTAGTGTAGTGGTTAGCGTGCTGTCTGTGTGTCTGTGTGTGTGTGTCTGTCTGTGTGTGTCTGCGTGTGTCTGTGTGTGTGTCTGTGTGTGTGTCTGTGCGTGTGTGGTGTGTGAGGAGCGGTGGGTGTAGTGGTTAACGCTACGCTGCGCTACAAACCCGGCGAACCGAGTTCCATTCCCGCTCACGGCCACCACCGGTGACGATTATTTGAAACTCCCCTAGGTCGACTCAGCCTCAAACGAGTAACTGGTGTGGCGTATTAACATCGCCACTGGGGAGACAAAGGCGGCCGTGCGTGAGTGGTGAGGGAGGGAGAGTGGTGAGGGAGGGAGAGTGGTGAGGGAGGGACAGTGGTGAGGGAGGGAGAGTGGTGAGGGAGGGACTCAGCCGCAAAACGAGTAACTGGTGTGGCGTATTAACATCGCCACTGGGGAGACAAAGGCGGCCGGCCGTGGTGGATACAAGTCCCGGGCGAAGCCGGGTAGTACAGCTAGTAATGTATATATTTTCACATCTGTCATGTGACCCGCGCATGTGGAAGCGTCACGCAGTGTGCCTGCTCGTGTCACGCTCCTCCCCCCCAACCCTCCGCGGGTACAGTGCCATACAAATGTGTTGCAGGTCTCAGGCGTTCTGCGTGCAGCGTTGCTGCTGTATTACTTCAGTCGTTAACTGCCGCACGCACCCTGAACGTTGTGTCTGCAGCAAGCGCGTGTCTGTGTACCTATGGACGTGTGTGTGTGGGGGGGGAGCGGTGGTTAGTGCGCTGCGCTACGAACCCGGCGAACCGAGTTCGATTCCCGCTCACGGCCACCACCGTGACGATTACTTGAACCGGTCCTGGGCCTCCCCTAGGTCGACTCAGTCTCAAACGAGTAACTGGTGTGGTGTGTAGTAAACATCGCCACTGGGGAGACAAAGGCGGTCGGGCGTGGTGAATCCAAGTCCCGGGTAGTAAAGCTAGTTATCTATATAACATTGTTTTTTTTACCAAACGTGTTACACGTGAATGCAGCTGCGCTTATACAATATACCACTAGAAATAACAAAAATGCCGATACATGCAAATCGTGTAACGATTTGCATGACTCGGTTTCTTAAACGTATTTTTCCCCACAGTTTATAAAAAAAAATGTTAAACTACATTAAATACAAAGATGTCAGATCTTGTCATCATCATAACAATCGCACGGATAATTAATGCAGCATATTAAGGTGCAGCAATGCATTATGTCAATTAATATTTCTTTTTTGGTCTCGTCACTTATTTTCGTTAAAGTACGCATCTTTGTTTTCTCAAAAGGCAAGGCACATGATGTGGTGCTTTCATCTTTTCCTTTAAATTCATTTACCGACTACTTCGTGCAAATAAAAAATTGCTTTTGTTAATCCATCATATAATAGTGCCATTCGCAACTAGAGCCCCAACATCTATATATCGTACATATACTGGATATAAAATAAACTCCTTAAAAAAGTTTAAAAGTTTTTATTCACAACTTAGTTCAACTCACAGTCGAGAAGTACGCCAATGATGCGGCGCCTGCTCCCACATCAACGCTGACTTGAATTGTTTGATGACTTTATAACTGCGTCTTGAATTGTTTGATGACTTTATAACTGCGTCTTGATTGTTTGATGACTTTATAACTGCGTCTTGAATGTTTGATGACTTTATAACTGCGTCTTGAATTGTTTGATGACTTTATAACTGCGTCTTCAATGTCCAACTTGTGTTTGTGTCGCGTGATGGCGGCCGTTAACTCGACCACGCGGCGCGTGCGCACCTGAGACGCGCGGCGCCTGATTCTTGTGCGAGCCGATTCCACAGTTTAGGGACCGCGGCGTTTTTTTACCTGAATTGATGCCGATTTTGATACAGGCATGCATTTTCTCCGGATCTGAGTACGTGTGCAATATTTGGAATTGATTGGACAACAGGAAGGAAGTAGACTAAATTTATATTACAAGATTTGACCACGACAAACACAAGTGAAGTTAAATAAACTCCTTTAAGAAAGTTTTTTAAACGGTTTTATTCACAACTTCGTTTAACTCATGGTCGAGAAGTATGTCAATGATGCGGCGCCTGCTCCCACATCATCGTTGACTTGAATTGGTTATTTTATAAATTAATCTTCAATGTGTTTGCGTGGAGGGTGCCCGTAAACTCGTTGACACGGAGCGTGCGCGCCTGAGGCACGTGGCGCCTGCTTCTTGGGCGACGAGATTCGAGAGTTTAGGGACCGCGGAGTTTTTACATACACAAATATATCTAAATAATATAATAAGGCGTCCATACAAAATGTAAATTGCTTTAAAGTAGCGAATTAATTTATTAATTGATGCCGATTTTGATACAGGCATGCATTGTCACCGGATCTGAGTCCGTGTGCAACATTTGGAATTGATTGGACAACAGGAAGTGGACTAAATGTTGAGTACAAGATGTGACCACGACACAGCAATCAAGTTACGTGAAACCGTGAAGACCCTCGACTGTGTACTGTAGTTGTGATTTGTCCACACGAGGGAAAACGTGACTTGTGTGGAACTATAGCCCTGACCATAATCTGTAATGCTCATATAGCCACCTCAACCCTATGGTATTGATTGAATTGAATATCTGGCTTGCATGCCACAATGATTGTTATAATTTCAGTTGCTATGCTTAAGTTATTTGAGAAAAGGGATTTTGAAAAAAAAATGTCGCCCCCCCCCCCCCATGCTATCCGATGTTTGCCTATGTTTTTAGTACAATTCAGGGACGTATAAATTGCAAATGCTTTTTGGGGGCTCATTTCACGATGGAAATGTTTTTTTCAATCCCTCGGGATAATTTGAGGCTGACATATTTTGAAATCAGGAAATGTAAAAACTGACTCCTGGACCTTTAGATTGTTCAGTAGTCAATGCCCAACAATCTTTGATCTGTCAATGAAAGCCTATGAAAGCGAATGTCATTTTGAGCACAGAGCCCCCCTTTTTGGAAAACCATTCAACTCAGTGGCTCAAATGCCACTGTTTTTGACTCGGGGGGCTTCATTGAGACAAGGGGTGACACGGTTAACATCAGTGGAGTATATACAGATCTTCCAGACCATGTTAAGTATGTTTTTCGTACAATTCTGGGACGCAGAAATTGCAAATGCTTTGGAAATGTTCTTCGTCAAACCCCTGGACAATTTGTCACCTCTATATTCTGCAATCAGGAAATGCAACAACTGGCTCTCATGTCTATTGGTTGCAGTGTTATTGACAAGCAAAATAAGGGCTTTTAGCAATGTTTTGCAACAATTAGACTTTTTCCAATGGAAAATTGCATTGAAAAATGGTCAACTTTGCACCTTCATAACCCCTAAAGCTAAACCTACCCCTAATGAAATTGGGTTAGTGTGTTGATTTTTTTTCTCGAGAAAAAATATATTTGTATAATCACCCAATTTTAGTTTATATATAGCATAGTATGCCTCAAGGCATTGGAAGAATGAGTTTCTAATTGAAAAATTACACATTAAAATTGTGGCTAATATTTTGCAGAAAAACACGTAGTACGTTTAATTTTACAGTTTTAGTTTCATACATCACGTAGTAAGACTAAGGCAAACGGTGGAATTCACAGTGGCAAGAGTGTAACTACCTTGCCTGGTATACAGGAGGTCGTAGGTTCAACCCCGTCCCTCACACCTGCTGTATATTTGTAGTTTGAATGTTCTTGCCATGGTCGTGTGGATTTTGCCCTCCACATGTGTTTAGTGTATTTGACTGCTATGTCGATTTTTCACGCAGAAAAAATATACATGTTAAATTCCCCAGTTTTTATTTTATATACAGCATTGTAAGACAACATTAAATGGAGGAATTCACTTCTCATTGACCCATAACCCTAACCGTTAACCATAACCCTAACTTGGCTAACAGGGTATATGGATTATTTTGGGAGTCCCTATTCCATTTCCGGGAGCCCCACAACCACTTCCTTGGTATTCACATTTCCGGATGAGGAATCGGAACTCCGAGATTTGGAATTGAGACTCCTGCTTTAGGAATTAGGACTTCTTCGGGTTGCAAGTGAGATGCCTCAAATATGCTTTTAAACGCGTTTCAGAGAGATGAGTTGAATCGTATATGGCGCGACTCTGTCGAATAGAGTCGAAGGGCATCCACCACTTGCTTGTGTGACTTGTGGAACCGGGGCGGCATTTTGCATTGATGTCGATGACGGGTGTGATTGTTGCCGATATGAAGCGCATTCTTGATTTGAAGCTTTCGTGACTGCAGGAATCCATCATCTTTGGTTCTATCGGTAAAGTCACGTAGGTAGAATTTTTATTTTATTTCTACCTACGTGACTTTAACGAAAGCACCAAAGAGTATTGAAGCGCACTGTTTCGGAATGCAGTGTGTTTCACAATTTTAGCACCGATGTTCACCAAATATTCAAGGGTTTAAACGCATGGACAGCTTGGGATGTCAATGCAGTAGTTTGTAATTTGAAATCCGTGAAGCAGCTGCAGAGTTTAGTTTTTTTACCGGCGCTTGACATGTTACGTCTGCCCTCTGGTGGACAAGTGCAGTACCACAAGCATCCAATTCGTGGTGACATCTGCTATCTGGTGGACATGTGCAGTGTAGGCCAACACAGTACGCCAGCAGTTGCCGCTGTCAGGCGTCACCCGCGCATTCCCCGCAGTTGTGAGTCGCTGCTGCTGCGGCGTCCTGGCGTTAGTCCCAAGCGCGGTTGGCTGCGATGAAGCCGTGAAGACGCCGCACAGTGACACTGCTGCTGTCACCGCGCCAGGCACTGCAGTTGTACCATGCGACCACACGGTGGCGGTACAACACCGTGTTGGTTAAGTTATTTCAGCGCGTGTCCATGTTGGTTAGGTTATTTAGCGAGTGTCCATTTTGGTTAGGTTATTTAGCAAGTGTCCATGTTGGTTAGGTAATTTAGCGAGTGTCCATGTTGGTTAGGTTCTTTAGCGAGTGTCGATGTTGGTGTATATGTGGAATTTCTTTCATACCGTACAGAGCCAACCATGTTCATTGGAGGTGCGGAGAAAGGACAACTAACTAAGCACAAAAAGCAGTTAGAAGAAAATGTATTTTCAATATAGATTTTTCAATGCGTAGCTCCAGTGATTTCATAATATCGGAAGCAAGAACATTCCAGACGGATGCAGAAGTGCATCTGAAAGCGTGCAATGAAAGCGTGATTGTTTATGCTCTTTGATTATATCAGCACGGTATTGTGGTTCATTTGTGGAAAGTGCTTTGTATGTAATGAGCGCAACCTAATAATGTACGAGTTCGGCAACAGGAAGCCAATGCACGTTGGTGAGCACTGGACAGACATGGTCAGATTTTGCAGTACCCATCATGACGCCTGCCAAAGAATGTTGTACACGCTGCAGCTTGGCAATGTTTTTGCCAGATCCTAAACCTAACCCCTAACCTTAGTCCTAACCACTAACCCTAAAACCTAACCCTGACCCCTAACCCTAATTTTGGTCAAAAACGGCATTGGTTAGTATGCCGATTTTCTTTTGGGACTTGCAATTTTCATCGTCATAATTCCCACTTTTAATGTAATACATAGCATACTAATGCTTAACAAAATAAAATAACTAATTCTATATTTGAAGCTTTCGTGACTGCAAGGATTCATATCTTAGGTTTTTTCGGTGAAGTCACGTAGGTAAAAAATATATTGAAAAAATAATAGAAATATAATAATAAATCACGACGTTTCGGACGCAACACAAGTCTCCGTCATCAGGTGGGACCGAGTAATTAACTTTATGTTGAAAAATAAAGCTGTGAAAATTTGGCTTATTTTGGCTAAAACCGGCACAGTATGCCGATTTACTTTTGTATAATCGTAAATTTAATGGAGGAAATTCCCCACGTTTTTTATGTAATATATAGGATACTAAGGCTAAACACAACCGAGGAATGCACTTTTTGTTTAAAAATAAAGCTATAAAATTTGGCCAATTTTAGCCAAAAACCAAATAGGTTAGTATGCCGATTTTCAGTTTTTTTCATCATGCAATTGCCCACTTTTAATCTAATACATAGCATACTAAGGCTACATACAATGGTGGAATTAACTTTTGTCGAAAAATAAAGCTGTGAAAGTTGGACAATTTTGGCCAAAACGGCATAGGTTAGTTAGTATTCCGATTTTTTTGGGACGTGAAATTTAATCTTAAAATTTTACATTTTAATCTAATACATAGCATACTAAGGGTAAATACAATGGAGGGATGACCTTTTAGTTGAAAAATAAAGCCGTGAAAATTTGGCAATTATGGCCAAAACGGCATAGGTAGTATGCCGATTTTCAGTTTTTTTCCATCGTGAAGTTTTCCACTTTTAATCTAATACATAGCATAATAAGGGTAAATACAATGGAGAATCAACTTTTATTGAAAATAAAGCTGTGAAAATTTGTCTTATTTAGGCTAAAACCGACACAGTATGCCGATTAACTTTTTTATCCTCGAAAATTTCGTGGCTGTAATTCTCCATTCTTTTTTTACGTAATATATAGGATACTAAGGCTAAACACAACCGAGGAATGCAATTTTGTTGAAAAATAAAGCTATAAAATTTGGCCAATTTTTGCCAAAAACGTAATAGGTTAGTATGCCGATTTGATCTTTTTTTACTTGAAAATTTCATGGTGAAATTTACCACTTTAAATGTAATATATCGGATACTAAGGCTAAACACAAACGAGGAATGCACTTTTTGTTTAAACATAAAGCTATAAAATTTGGCCAATTTTAGCCAAAAACCTAATAGTTAGTATGCCGATTTTCAGTTTTTTTCATCATGCAATTGCCCACTTTTAATCTAATACATAGCATACTAACGCTACATACAATGGTGGAATGAACTTTTGTCGAAAAATAAAGCTGTGAAAGTTAGACAATTTTGGCCAAATACGGCATAGGTTAGTTAGTATTCCGACTTTTTTTTGGGACGTGAACATTTCATCTTAAAATTTTCAACTTTTAATCTAATACATAGCATAATAAGGGTAAATACAATGGAGTAATCAACTTTTGTTGAAAAATAAAGCTGTGAAAATTTGGCTTATTTTGGCTAAAACCGACACAGTATGCCAATTAACTTTTTTATCCTCGAAATTTCGTGGATGTAATTCCCCACTCTTTTTTTACGTAATATATAGGATACTAAGGCTAAACACAACCGAGGAATGCACTTTTGTTGAAAAATAAAGCTATAAAATTTGGCCAATTTTAGCCAAAAACGTAATAGGTTAGTATGCCGATTTTATCTTTTTGACTTTAAAATTTCATGGTGAAATTTACCACTTTAAATGTAACATATCGGATACTAAGGCTAAACACAACCGAGGAATGCACTTTTTGTTTAAAAATAAAGCTATAAAATTTGGCCAATTTTAGCCAAAACCAAATAGGTTAGTATGCCGATTTTCAGTTTTTTTCATCATGCAATTGCCCACTTTTAATCTAATACATAGCATACTAACGCTACATACAATGGTGGAATGAACTTTTGTCGAAAAATAAAGCTGTGAAAGTTAGACAATTTTGGCCAAATACGGCATAGGTTAGTTAGTATTCCGATTTTTTTGGGACAGAAATTTCATCTTAAAATTTTCCACTTTTAATCTAATACATAGCATACTAAGGGTAAATACAATGGAGGGATGACCTTTTAGTTGAAAAATAAAGCCGTGAAAATTTGGCCAATTATGGCCAAAGACGGCATAGGTTAGTATGCCGATTTTCAGTTTTTTTCCATCGTGAAGTTTTCCACTTTTAATCTAATACATAGCATAATAAGGGTAAATACAATGGAGTAATCAACTTTTGTTGAAAAATAAAGCTGTGAAAATTTGGCTTATTTAGGCTAAAACCGACACAGTATGCCAATTAACTTTTTTATCCTCGAAAATTTCGTGGATGTAATTCCCCACTCTTTTTTTTACGTAATATATAGGATACTAAGGCTAAACACAACCGAGGAATGCACTTTTGTTGAAAAATAAAGCTATAAAATTTGGCCAATTTTAGCCAAAAACGTAATAGGTTAGTATGCCGATTTTCTGTTTTTACTTGAAAATTTCATGGTGAAATTTACCACTTTAAATGTAATAGTGTGAAGGTAGCGGCCCTAAATTTGCAAGCTAATGCTTAATCTGCGCTAGGACTTGCACTGCGACTTGGTAGATAAAACTTTGAATTGTCATACCCGATGACTGTCCATGAGGCCTCTACTCCCAAACAACTAAATCAATCTTGAGGCAGCTGCAGGCACATATCGTCGCACCGCAAGACGTCACGAGGTGGGAACCTCGAGCGATCGGCATTCATAGCCTATTATTGTCACCGTTGGCTTACACAGTCCGTGTGTGTGTCTGATCAGTATGCCCATGTGTTCCGGAAGGTCGTGTGTGGATAAGCCGCAGGGCCGCTCGACACGTTTCTACGCTAGCAGTTATGGTCTCCCAGATCTGCCCAAACGTCCCCGCAAAAACACTTGGGTCCGCTGGAGTAATTCGACGAGGTGAATATAATGTTGCACCTTCGATGTGATCCAGGTGCTCTGTAAGAACAGCACATTTGCATTCTTAGGCTGACTGCTCTACCTACGATTGAGCTGGGCCGGGTGGGACCAGAATGCCGCTCAACCAAGTTTCCAAGGATAACTCTTGCAATCTAAAAATGACTCCCATCCAGTTCGCCACAATAGAAATTAGGGTATCCGGGAATAATAACCCATCACACGTGGCCAAGTCGACGCATTTGTCATTGTTTGTCTGCGCTAAAGTTGTCTTAGGAACAAGAAGCAACAGATCGAGTCTATCCGCACTTGGGGCGATGTGTCCCATTTTTAAAGGCGTCACGTGGACCATTGTCGAGCATAAGCCCCCGTGCGGCTCGCGCACTCGTTGTGCAGATTTAGGTTTTTGGCGCACCGTTTATGATAATTGAATTTCAGACACGGCCAAAGTGGGTCCCAGTGTCGTGGACCCGACACTCCATCCAGAAGTCTCCGCTATCTGGCTTTACCAGATGTGTTATAAGGAACGGGGCTTGTGGAAGGTTCATCTATAACGTACTTTGGCGATTACTATACTTCGCTGGTGCGCCATATGCTAAAGGACGACAGAAAGTCCGATAATAATACTGACATACGATAATGGCAGACCGGGTGAGTTTACAATGAGGCCAGGGTGCCGTCCTTTGGAAGCTTAAGTAGCTCTACCACCCTTAAACGAGCTATCCCGGAAGAAACACCGTACACCCCCGTCTGGCTCCGCTTAACCACCGGTCGTGGGTATTGATTGTTTTAGCAGAGTGGACTACATGGCTGAGTTTACTCACGAACACCTTGTAGAAAAAACGTACGGGGCTCATTTTGGCATGCCAAACTGAACGTGTAGCGGTATAAAGCGTGTACCAGTTTGAGATTTCAGGAGCCTATGCACGTTAAAATAGGGAGTCGCGACTGACCTCCTTTCTCGTAGTATCAATGCCGTGCGTGTGGTAACTTTACTAATAACATACAATCTGTTCGGTGGTTAATGGTTGATCTAACAATGTTCTCGGCTTCGCACCGCCACACATGTTTCTCATGTAACGCACGTAGTTCTAACCCGAGCAACTCCTAAACTCCCGTATGCAACTGTGTGCGGTCTGCAACTATTACCTGCGTCGAGCCATATTCACGTAGATAGGGCCGGGGGCTGGGCTGTTGAAGTACAATCGGAAGCGGATCCAGACGACCCCACTTCTTACAAACGACCAGCGTTTGGGGATGGCTCATTGTGTACATTATCCTGCTATCGGTCAAGTCGCATTCGCACATTAAGTCCTACAATTCCTAAGGACAACCCTCATACGCTATGGTTACGGTTAAGGTACTACTCGTCTTTTCGTCTGCCGGAATGGGTCGGACGCGCGAACTCTTTGATTCAGGCCTGTTGGCAATGCATAGAACCTTACGATTGCTTCACTACATACTAGCACGCTAAGTAATTTAGGGTGCGCTGGGATCACATGCATCTAGAATGTCTCTGAAAATATTACCATACACCCACAGGTCAAACTATGACAGCTAATTTGTTAAACACCCTGACACACCAAACGTCTATGAGGGTAGTGGGACCGCGGGGATCTGCTTTCGGATGAGGCGTGGTGCTAGTCAGCTAGAAAACTAGGACACCTTCATTGGTGTAGCAAAGTGTAACGAAACACATTGTACAAAATCTCCCCTCGTTACGGGGACTCGGCACCCCCGCGACGGCACGGGGCGTTCTGGCGCTATGGCATCGAAATTACCGTCTTCGAGCTTTGGTAAAAGTCATGCTTCAGGCGAATTTCCAAGAGTAGGGACCTGGGTTAGCTATGTGTTCCTAGCCTACCTGCGACAGCGTACGCCCACACCTGCCCTACATATAGCTGGTCTTTCTCCTTGTGCTGAAACGACTTTGTGTCGCATCCAACCCGATTCTCGCCATAAGGTAGTTCATTGACTATCTACCCGATGAGTAATCGTTATTCTTGTGCTTGGTATTACATTGTTCGATCATATCCTGTAGGTTGGTCAGAGAAGTCCCTCTGCTATTGACTTTCCCAGTGCCCTATTGTATAATACTCATGCATACTTCGCGCGCGCTTCCGTCTAGGGTGTGTCATGGGACGACCCCCGTGTAATTGCCGCGCTCACTAGTGTGTCCGAAATGGTAAAATTTCCAAACCACCAGATACGCCCAATCGGATGGTTTACGTAACCTTCCAAGTCAAGATTGCCGTGCTCTTGAGCATAGTAAAAACTTTAACAGTCACGACCCGCATTCATTTTGCTAGGAGCCATTGTTCCGCTGGCCACCTCGAATTCGGCTCTGTACGGGCTCAAACATGATTATTTATAATGCCTTAATGGGATCTAGCTCGTATATGCAGCCTTAAGTGTGCATCCTTTGTCGAAGACAAGTTGGTGTAGATAACGTGATAATAAAATTAGATATCTGTTAGTAGTGTTGTTCAGTATTAGTCGACATGAGTCAACGTGGATTATCGAGTTATGTTCTTGCTTCCACTATCTAGGTGGGAGCCGCTTATCTTCCACCAATTGCACGCGCATGGAGAGCGTGCTACGTATAGCTACAGCGAAGCAGAGAAAATCAATCAGCTTTGCGAATGTTGACAGCTTGGAGAGTGAAAATGTCCGGACGAAATTTGTACATCTTGTCACCTACCGGTTACCTGATTTACGACAAACAGTACTTGATTCATACGTATTACGTCTTGCCGACATGCCATCTCGAGTACGATTGCGTATCTACTCTAGTTGGTTACAATATAGCTGTACACTGAATATGGCTCTGATCTTCACAGGTCGCGATGGTTACTGACACGGACAATGAGATCACGGCCGCTAAGGGCCTAACATTTTGTGGCGTAGGGTCGCCGCTTCTTAAACCAAGATTGGCATACGGTCTAAACTGTGAAGACCGACGTTCCCAGATCAACCAGTGTAGCATCTATATTTATGGCTAGATATTAGATCGTGTCGAGTGTTAGGAGCTAATCGCAGTAGTAAAAGTCTGTGTCATGTTTGAATCCCACTGGATCTTTACTGCCCTCATTCTATCGAGAACACGGCATCTAACCGGATCGGTCCCATAGTGCTCAGCCCGCTTACTGTGTATCTCTGGATTGGTGCCCCTAATCTACCGATTCGATGCTGACTCGTTCTTGATAGCCCATTGGCACCCAATCTTCACATTTCTGAGTCCCCTATTCGTCTTCACCGAGTTCTTTTAATTTGGATCGTGATACTCTGAATATTGGTGTCACAGATATATATGTGGGCTCCCTATCGCGATAATAACATCGACGCACTGTCTCACACCACTAACGAACAGTTAATGACTGATTATACGACCTCTCATACTGTTGTTTTTCCCGTTTTATTATTGGACAACCGTCGGAGGCTCCAACCACGCAAGTTTCACCACTTTGGAGTGAACTCTTTCGTTGAGTGCATGCATCCGGCTTTTATTGCGTAAATGAGACCGGTGTTAAAACATGTGGGAATCAGATCACGCGCGTACGGCACCAGACCGGACGGTGACAGCACGGTTTGCTATTCGGACGAAGACCGGTCCTAGCCACCGTCAAATTTGATCACCACAATAAAAGGATTTTTCTTAGCGAACGCTTGCAGCGTTGCTGTTCATTATTCGCCACTATTACCGCAACTACACCTCGGGCGACTGTACTGGTCATGTACTTCCGTCACCACAACGCGATTGATTACGCAAGCAACTTATAATCAACTAGACATATACCATTTTTTATAGGCAGGCTAATCCCTGAGTGCGTACCGGTCCATTCATCAGACCAACGAATTTTTCTCGAAGAAAGATCAGTTCTGGGTCAGGTAAAAGCAGTTGTCTGGAGACGTCGGACAAGAAGCAATCCCCACCGTCATAGCTTAGCAGAAGTACGACCCCCCCTATAGTTTGGACGAAGCCCCATGTGCGGGGCTTTAGATACAATAAGTGGGAAAGATCGTGGGCGAGTTATGGACAGGACTTGAAGTCGCGGCATGCCTAGCATCATAATCCAACATAGATCAGACTCAGGTATCGTTTTTGTCCCTGTAACCCGACGCACTGACATACAGTAAATCCTAGTGAAATGGCCAATCCATTCTAGTTTTACGGAGGCTCAATCCGTGTTGTGTCGACGATCACAGATTACTCGTCCCTAGTAGGCCAACTCATTCCTAATGAGATTCTAATGCGCTCTTTTCCCCCACGGGGCTTCCGCGCGAGAACGTTCAAGGATCAGTTTCTGCTGAGAGGATGAGCGCATAGCCCATACCGCGATAGATGTACTACACGTAGAGTAGTAGGAATTATTTTGCCAGTAGAGACAGGGAAGTCTACACCAAGAATCCTAGGCTGGACCGGAGGCGCACAAGTTTCAGTGAGCATGACAGCTGTGGACCTAGTTCGAGGACGTATGAACTTGTCAGCTCGCTACCACAAGACCATGACAAATTCGGGTGGTTCGCGCTCTCGTGGGAAGTACATGTCTCATTGCCGCATGAACTTACCGGCTAAGAGTTCTATAAGTTCGCAGGCAGGCACCGGCCAGTCTTGTGTATTTCCAAGCGTTGTGACAGTCCAGTCACCGAAAAGTCAAGTATTAAGAAGCAGGTCGTGTCTTTACGTGGAGCTCAGCTCATGACCTCGGTCAGCCTGCCGAGCCATAGGCAAGCTGCTAGAAAGTGGCTCGCCTAGATCGCATATATTTACGGTAGAAGGGGCAATCTGGTTAAGACCGTTACGACTGCGTAGCGTGAACTATTTCAAGATTGAGGAGGTTAGAAAGCAATGGATATGGCTTCAACAACCATCATTGTGGAGGCCACGCCACCGACTAGTTAATCCCGTTCCCTCTCCATCTGAATTGTATCGCTACAATATAGACTGCTAACTCTGGGCGTGATGGACAGGGAAGGCCCCCGTGACTTGTGAGGTGACTTCGCATAGGTTCTGAGCGGGAAGTGACTATTGGTCCCCCGCAGAGCATCGGTACTTGTACCCCTCTTAACTAGCTGATCTGACGTTTGCGTGATTCTCTGGGCGAATAGTATTCCGACGGGCTCGCTTCCTGTGAAGAGTCCTCTATAAGTAAGACGTGCAGGATTCAGAAACTGTTGTGGGGATGGTGCTGCAAGTCACCGATCTACAGCGAATGTCATTGCTTAGGCATAGTGTTTGTTTAAGCATATAGACTTCGATGCACCAGTAATGGCCGTACTGAGAACATGCGTGTCGCTATCACTCTTTCTCTGCTACGACTCGTTCCAGCACTTAAATTGTCACAGGAACTAAAAACGTTAGTTTGTAACCCATCTTTGCAGATATCTTCTACTAATCGGGTAACTTAGGTGGCGCGCGCGAACGTTCAGGGGTACCGCACAGCGGTGTATATTATCTCCGCGCTGACTTGCAAGGGTTTAACTGTGCCGCGTTGCCATAGCTGAGCCACCTTGCTCAAATGTCCTGAGAAAGTTCGAGGTCTTTTGAAAAGAATATGCACACGTATGTACGTGTTTAAGGCACGGTCGCAGATCGCTTTAGATTAACTACGTCTAGGTCTTCCTCCTGGAGGCCCATACCCTGTCCCGCAACATTTGGCCATTCCCGAATGATGTTGGACATGCATCAGCATAAGTAAGCAAGCGTGTACATTGTAGTTATTACTACATCTCGACGCTTATATCTATACAATCTGGGATCGACCAGATAGTGAACTGATATTCAGAACGATTACCAGTGATCCCCCCCTACTTCTCCCTCTTGATCATCTTCTGAGGACGAAATTAGATTGCCCGGCCTGTCCGGCTGTGACCTCTTGCTTTACACACATAGTATGCCTGGGGGTGGGTCGTACTTGCGAAGCGGGTGTTGAATCTGCCTTTGATCGTACCAGTGTCACGAATTGTGTGGACCCGCTGGCGACAGAAGTCCAGCTTGGATTTATCAGGGCTAGGGAACCATCTCCGCATGGGGCAGTCGCGCATTGTTTTTTGCACATCGAGGCGGGGCTGACCAGTCAGACAAGAGTGTGCGATTGGTCATTAAACTGCGGGGCGGCGGACAAAAGTTAACGAAACAAGCAACTGCTGTGTACGACCTGCGAACAAGCTCAACTCGATTGCATCATGGTCGTATCGCCCTCGCCTGAGCGTAATAGACACTGTGCGGGCTCACAATGTAAAATCTGTACCTACGTCCGGAGATCGAGTAGGAGTTACCTTTGCTGGCACCTCCGCGTCCGAACTATCCTGACTTTACGGCCGTCTTGTAAGGCCGATTATGTGTTGCTCAGCCATGTAGGTGTGCCACCATCGGCGTTGTCCTAAGCACCCGAGTTGGCCACTTGTTCTCGTTACCCATGCCTTGCTCGACTTATGACCAGCAAGAGAAAAGGTGTATAATGGTGGAGGCTAACGTGGCGGCAAATTTTTCGATCATATAACTGCCTAAATATTCACGCCAAGGCTAAGCGTTATTGTCTTTGACGAGAGGTCCTCTGCCTCTGTATCCGACCGTAGAACTTTTACGTCCCTCTATCATGTATTCTCGTTGGGTAATGTGTACAACCCAGGGCGAGACGGGGGGGAACCGGAATTTGAAACGAGGGACGGTTCAAGACCCGGTGGCTCCTACTAAATTGATAGATAATTCTACACCAATAAACCCTGTCGCTTTGTGCATTGTAGGTTGTGAATGTTAGATGAGATTGGACTCACCCCATCCAAAGCGACTTCAGTACTGCGACGATAAGGCTCACAGCTGTCATCTAACTCCATTACCTCCTAACAGAAGTTGCAAGCCCTTCTGCCTAAAAAGCCTGGACTATCGGGTGTTTCTATTAGAGATACGAGCCCAAGCCTCTTTACCAACGGTTGGGTGACTGGCGTACGCCTAGTGGTTCAGAGGCCATTCTAGAGTGGCAACTTACTTGGACAACACACAGATCAACGCCGGCGTAACTGCAAGGTACATTGCATACAAGTGAACAGAACAGGGATGATACTGTTACGGGCCACTGAGGACTCTTACCGCGTCTGTTAAGGGGTATACCATAATATAGCTATTGTCTCTGACGCTGTCTTCGGCGTCTGCTCTGCCCAGTGGGCGCTGGTAAATCTTAATGAGGCCTGGTGTCTCAGCGAATGTCTGATTATTTGATCGGGAACCCTACCTGGCGCGACAAGAAAATTCGGCACGGGCATGGAATGATGCGGATCGCATTAGCCTCGACAAATCTGATCTACGAATCGCTGCCGTTAGTTACAAAGATTATCAACAAGAAAACCCCATATCCGGATCACCACGACCCTGCCAAGACTCAATACACTACCCGTAGCAACTTTGCGTATTGCAGCACTCCGTATTCAAAGCGTCACGGGTATCGCCAGATCTCACGAAGAAACGGAATGGACAACGATCCTTTTCGATCCACCCCTTGAACAGTAGTCCAACTCATCCCCAGAGTTCGATGTCCGTACGGATTAGCTGTCTTTAATTTTGCACCGTAAATGGGCTGCGGCACACAATCATCACTATAATCTTGTGACTTGCAATGTCGGCCGCGCGGGCGGGCCTACTGTATGCCCTAGTGGACCATCGTGACCCTACCACTCTGTTTCTAATGGAAGTATCCGCTAGGCGCTACACTCTGCGAGGAGTCCCATTACAACGTTTGCCGGTTGGTCTTCAGAGACTTGTCTTATACCTCTTATACCTGACACAGGCGGCAGTTTGGCAGGCCGTGTACGTCATGGCATTAGCTAACGTCCCCATGTGACCGAAAAGTCGTTAACTCTCCCAAGAAAGGCGGCCTACAGATCTGTCTGTGCGTAGGGAAGCCTAACTTACGCAAGGACATCACTGGTCTGAGCGTGTGTAGGCTTCCCATAGGTATGGTAACACAACAACAGCATACGAAAGATGCGGCGTGCTTCCTTAATGGTTGCAACAATCTCAGCTCTCGATCGACCATCGCCGATATATAAGGTTAAGAGCCCGCGGGCACGCATGCTACCAATGGTAAAGTGCTGTCACTCTCGTTAGCAAGTAAAGTCATACGGGTATTGCCCCAATCGTTGAACCAAATTCGTGCAGCGTCATTGTATAGCTGATTCTACGAGCGTGAGTGCTGCATTTGGCACGGACGGATGCCCACACCTGTATTGTCGCCCTGTCCAAAGAAGCCCTAGTGTAGGCCAATGAGCGTAGCGTGAAATGATGCCCCCGACGGGCTGGGGAGTTCAGGAGTCAGCTCTCGCCAATTTTCAAGCGTCTTGACGTCTAGCTGTTCGACGAGTCGGGATCAGAGCGATCCAGGCCATAATATCCCAGTTCGGTAAACAAAGGGGGGTCATATATCCTTTGTATCGAAGGGAATTTCCGACTCTTGACCCTGGTTGGGCTTCAAGAAGGGCAGAAGGGATGGAGTTACTAGGTACTATCAGGCCTCGTGGTTTCTCTCTGTACACCGGGCTTA